>NC_138552.1:290254120-290404120 GCF_964273705.1 Natrix helvetica | reverse complement strand
TCTTTCTTTTTCTTTCTTTCTTTCTTTCTTTCTTTCTTTCTTTCTTTCTTTCTTTCTCTTCTTTCTTTCTCTTTCTTTCTTTCTTTCTTTCTTTCTTTCTCTTTCCTTCCTCTCCCTCCTTTCTATCATTTGCTTTCTTTTTTTCTTTTTTTTCTTTTTCTTTCTTTCTTTCTCTTTCCTTCCTTCTCCCTCTTTCTATCATTTGCTTTCTTTTTCTTTCTTTCTCTCACTCTCTCCTTCTTTCCTTCCTCTTTCTATCATTCCCTCCCTCCCCCTTTCTTTCTTTTGCCTTTCTTTTTCTACAGCTTTCTTTCTTTTTCTTTCTTTCCTTCCTTCCTTCTCTCTTCTTCTTTCTATCATTCCCTTTCTTTCTCTCTCTCGCTCTCTCCCTTCCTCTTTCTATCATTCCCTTCCTCCCTCCTTCCCTCCCCCCTCCCTCCGCTCCCCTCCCTTTCCTCCTTTCGCCTTTTTCTTTCTACAGCTTTCTTTCTTTCTTTTTATTTCCTTCCCTCCTTCTCCCTCCCTTTTTCTATCATTCCCTTTTCCTTCTTTCACTGTCTCTCCTTCCTTCCTCTTTCTATTATTCCCTTCCTCCCTCCCCCTCCTTCTCGCTCCTCCCTCCTTTTCTTCCTTCACCTTTTTCTTTCTACAGCCCTTCCTTCCTTCCTTCCTTCCTTCCTTCCTTCCTTCCTTCCTTCCTTCCTTCTTCCTTCCTGTGCTTAAAATGAGGGGAGACTTCATGTTAACCTCTTTGTGGTTCTGATGAACAGTTGTGACATAAATCCAACATACGAATATTAAATAAGTTAAAATCTTGATTTTGGAAACTGACAGTAGTGGAATGAGAGGCTCCCCCTTGTGGAAAAAACACTGAACCTCAGAGGCAAACCATGGCTCGATTTTTCTCAATCTTGGCAACTTTCAGATCTGTGGATTTCAATTCCCAGAATTTTCCAGCCAACATGAAGAAGGAAAGAAGAAGAAAAATGCTCTTGAGGACAGAAAGCACCCCCCAAGCGAAGCGTGCAATCATGAACCAATTGTTAAACAGGTAGGATCCCACCTCTCAGCAGTGGTGGGATTCAATTTTTTTTACTACTGGTTCTGTGGGCGTGGCTTTGTGGGCGTGGCATGGCTTTGTGGGCGTGGCAGGGAAAGGTTACTACAAAATCCCCATTCCCTCCTGATCAGCTGGGACTCGGGAGGCAGAGAATAGATGGGAGCGAGGCCAGCCAGAGGTGGTATTTACCAGTTCTCCGAACTACTCAAAATTTCCGCTACTGGTTCTCCAGAGCTGGTCAGAAACTGCTGAATACTAGCTCTAGAACTGGGTATGTCTAGTTTAATGAAAAGAAGGATTAGGGGAGACATGATAGCAGTTTTCCAATATCTCAGGGGATGTCACAAAGAAAAAGGAGTCAAACTATTCTCCAAGGCAGCTGAGGGCAGGACAAGAAGCAATGGGTGGAAACTAATCAAGGAGAGAAGCAACTTAGAACTGAGGAGAAATTTCCTGACAGAACAATGAATCAGTGGAACAGCTTGCCTCCAGAAGTTGTGAATGCCCCAACACTGGAAGTCTTTAAAAAGATGTTGGATAATTTGTCTGAAATGGTGTCTTCTGCCTAAGGAGAGGTTGGACTAGAAGATCTCCAAGGTCCCTTCCACCTCTGTTACTCTGTTCTAACCTACCCTCCAGCACATTTGATGGCAGGAGTCCTTGTTTTTCCAGGTGGCAAAATAGTACCCTTCCAATAGTTGAGGGGCTCCTAAAAAGAAGATGGGGTCAATTTATTCTCCAAAGCACCTGAAGGCAGAACAAGAAGCAATGGATGGAAACTGATCAAGGAGAGAAGCAATCTTGAACTAAGGAGAAACTTCCTGACAGTGAGAACAATGAATCAGTGGAACAACTTGCCTCCAGAAGTTGTGAATGCTCCAACACTGGAGATTTTAAAGAAGAGATTGGACAGCCATTTGTGTGAAATAGTATGGGGCCTCCTGCTTGAGCAGGGGGTTGGACTAGAAGACCTCCAAGGTCCCTTTCAACTCTGTTACTCTGCTACCGTGCTATTCTGTTATTCCAATAAAGGAGAATATTTGTCTCTCAGGGTTGAAATGAGGGAATCTTGGTTCTGTTATTCTGATGTTCGTGAGTTGTTGGTTTTATGTCTCCCCCTCCCCACCATGTAAGCCAGTATTTTTCCTGAATGGGGTTTGGAAAAAAACTAAGGTGAGAGAGCACCGAACAACACTCGCACTCCAGGGATAAAAATAAAATAAAATTAATAGTCTTCCTCTCCCGTGTGGTTTGCTCATTAAAAAAAAAGAGAGAAGGGGGGAAAAAAACTCCATTTAAATGCAAATTTGAGTTTTAGCTGGGGATTTCTCCCCAAAGTGTCTCTGAAAACACCAGGGGAAATAGTCTCCAGAAATGTAAGGGGGTGGATAGTAGCAGAAAATCCCTGGCCATCGAAAAACACCTGCGTTTTGAGCCAAGGTTTGAAGGAAGGTAATAAAAGAATGATGAGGAAAAAAAAGTCTCAAAGAAGAAAATGAAAATGAACAGTGAAAAGCCAAGCAGATCCATGGAGTGATGGTATTTTATGATGGCACCACACAGATAACAATAACAACAACAGTTTTACTAAGCAGTGTCCAGTTCTGGTCGCCACTGTTAGAATAGAATAGAATAATAAGAAGTGATGCCATCAACCCCCAGAATTCCCATGAATTACAAACTTCACCTCCCAGAATTCTCACGTTCTAGAGTTCAACTCCCAGAATCTCCACAAAGGTGGATTTCCAACTCCAGAATTCCCAAGAGATGTGGACTTCAATCCCCGGAATTCTCTCCATCCACCTTCAGGTTATCCCACCTCCGGATCAGTGGTAGTATTCAGTAGGTTCTGACCTGTTCTGGAGAACCAGTAGCGGAAATTTTGAGTAGTTGGAGAACCGTCAAATACCACCTCTGGCTGGCCTCGCCCCCAACTATTCTCTGCCTCCCGAGTCCCAGCTGATCAATACAATAGCAGAGTTGGAAGGGACCTTGGAGGTCTTCTAGTCCAACCCCCTGCCTAGGCAGGAAACCCTATACCGTTTCAGACAAACGGCTATCCAACATCTTCTTAAAGACTTCCAGTGTTGGGGCATTCACAACTCCTGGAGGCAACGTCTGTTCCACTGGTTAATTGTTCTCACTGTCAGGAAATTTCTCCTCAGTTCTAAGTTGCTTCTCTCCTTGATTAGTTTCCACCTGAAGGAAGTTAGCACCCACCCCTCTCCTAGAAAAATGAAATATCCTAGGAAATATTGAAAAGGCAGAGTGTTATATTTCCTTAGTTGAGAAGTGGAGAAACATGCTTTTTTATAGGGAGGAAGCAGACTCACTCTTAACCTTCCTCACTAGCCCACATCAGATGTCCTTGAGATAAAGAGATAGCTAGGTCTATTCATAGGCCAATGCCCTCACCCAAGATTCAACAAAGGTAGGATTAGCCCTCTACCCATCTCACTTGGGAAGATTACATCAGCCAGCAATGGCTCAACCAAGCCTGGGGCTCAGGGCAGCTTACAAAGTTAGCTAAGACCCTGTCCCCTGGGGACCTGACAGCCCGTGGGATACATTTCTCACACAGGAACGGGAAACTCTTAAGGTGGGACCCAACAGAAGGTATAAAAAACTTAGGGACTCTCACCAAGACCCTTTTCCCCCACTTTTCCTTCTTCAACCAACATCATCAAGGCATTTTTTTACTTTGGTGTTTGGTGTTTTTACTTTGGCATTTGGCACAAAATGCCCATTGAGTGCAATGGATTCACTTAAATGACTGCAGTGCTTGTTTAACAACTGCGGCCTTCATTTCCCGATCGGTGTGTGTTTTTTAATGACCATAGCACTGACTTAATGTCTGATGTAAGACCGTGAATAAAATTGGGTGCAGTCACATGCCGACCCGCTTAAAGACCAACACAACGTACAAGTATAATTTCGGCTTCAGTTACCGTCGTACGTCGAGGACAACCTATATGCTTTTCTATTCACCGTTTACAGCGTGTTATTTGTTTTATCATCACGTCGCTTGCTTTTTCGCTGCAACTGATATATAGGATTGATCTCCACCACTTTACCATTAAAAATAATCCAATCTGCTCACAATTAACACCAAGTACAATCACGTCCGTTAAAAATCCCAGCACAATAAACCGTTAAAGAGTAAAATTGCTCAGTTGAGGATATTTATAGTTAGGTAGTTCTGGGTGCTGAAGTGGGAAGCAAGTCACTTCAGAATCACTTGAAAAAAGTTGTGGGTGTATTTTGCTTTCTCTATTTTTTTTCTTTAAAATAGTAATAGTTAGTCCTCAGGTTAGAATTCAAGGTGTTGATTACCATCTTCAAAGCGCTCCATGGCACAGGACCTAGTTACCTGCGGGATCGCATCCTACCCCATACATCCCTGCTGCCAATTCGCTCACACAGGGAGGGACTCAGTGGTGGGTTCCTCCCGGATCGCACCGGATCGCGCGCGCTCCCTTTCAGCGCTCCACCTGGCTTGCGCGCTCCCTTTCAGCGCTCCACCTGGCTTGCGCGCTCCCTTTCAGCGCTCCACCTGGCTTGCGCGCTCCCTTTCAGCGCTCCACCTGGCTCTCGCGCTCCGTTCCGGCGCTGAAACCGGAAGTACAGTTTTGCCCGGCCCTGGCGAAGCAATAACGCCTGCCTGTGCTCCACCAGCTCGGCTGGGAACGGAGATGTTTCCTCAGCGGAGCGGAGCGCCTGAAAAGTCTTTTCAGGCGCTCCGCTCCGCTGAGGAAACATCTCCGTTCCCAGCCGAGCTGGTGGAGCGCAGGCAGGCGTCGTTGCTTCGCCAGGGGCGGGGCAAGACTGTACTTCCGGTTTCAGCGCCGGAAGGGAGCGCGAGAGCCAGGTGGAGCGCTGAAAGGGAGCGCGCAAGCCAGGTGGAGCGCTGAAAGGGAGCGCGCAAGCCAGGTGGAGCGCTGAAAGGGAGCGCGCGCGATCCGGTGCGATCCAGCAGGAACCCACCACTGGAGGGACTCCTCCGGGTGCCGTCCACTAAGCAGTGTCAACGGGCGGCGCACAGGAGTAGAGCCTTCTCTGTGATGGGCCCAACCCTCTGGAACGACCTCCCCTCAGATATTAGGACCACCACTGACCTCCGCTCTTTCCGTACGAAACTCAAGACCCACCTGTTCCAATTAGCTGGCCTGGCTTAACTATAGTATTACCTTCTAATCCTCCTGGCAGTTATTTTAAACTATAGGGTAGTTTTTAATGTTTTATTATATTTTACCATTACTGGACTAATTTTACTATTATTGGATTGATTTTAATGAATTGGTTTTATGAGTCCTAATGCCTCCTCTATATAAATGTAATTGTATATACTTTATGCAATGTCTATGTAATTATATATGCTTTTAACTTCCGATTGTACACCGCCCCGAGTCCCTTTGGGGAGAGGGAGCGGTTTAGAAATGCAATAAATCTAATCTAATGTAATCTAGAATAGAACGACAGAGTTGGAAAGGACCTTAGGCAGGAAACTCTACGCCACTTCAGACAAATGGTTATCCAACATCTTCTTAAAAACTTCCAGTGTTGCGAAACGTACTGTCATATGTGGTGGATGTACACCTCTGCAAAAAAAAAAATATTAGAAAAAAATAAAAGATTGGCTGGAAGAGATCACTGCCCTTCAAATAGAACCAAAACCGGAATTATTTCTATTAAGAATAATAAAGGGGAATTATGCAGAAAAGTATCAAATACCTAATTCTACACATAATTACGGAGGCGAGAATCTCATTTGCACAGAATTGGAAAAATAAACACATACCAACAGAAGAAAATGTAATAAAAAAAGTATTGGAATGTGCTAAAATGGACAGGCTCACGAAAGTGTTAAAAGATGAAGAGGAATCTGAATATTACCACTCAGTATGGGACTTATGGTATAATTGGCCAGAGGAAAGAGGAGAAAAAGCAGGAAAGCAATAAAGAGAAGAAGAAAGATCAAGAAACTACAAAACAAATACAAAACCGGAGAATGAATAAGAGGCGGAATTACAAAATAGACTGTAGACAAAAATAGTAGGAAATAAGAGAGATAAGATGACTCATAGGTATATAAAGGTTGTTTTATATATATATTTACATGTACAGACAAAGGAAACACGATGGATATGTAAAAGAAGTATAATGTGTTGAAAAATGTTATGTTTGTATAAACAAATTTGTTTTTTTAAAAAGTCCAGTGATGGAGCATTCACAATGTCTGGAGGCAAGCTGTTTCACTGATTAATTTTTCTAAGTGTCAGGAAATTTCTCCTCAGTTCTAAGTTGCTTCTCTCCTTGATTAGTTTCCACCCATTGCTTCTTGTTCTACCCTCAGGTGCCTTGGAGAATAGCTTGACTCCCTCTTCTTTGGGGCAACCCCTGAGATATTGGAACCCTGCTATCATGTCTCCCCTAGTCCTTCTTTCTCTTAAGCTAAACATACCCAGTTCCTGCAACCGTTCTTCATGTGTTTTAGTCTCCAGTCCCCTAATCCTCTTTGTTGCTCTTCTCTGCACTCTTTCTAGAGTCTCAAGTTCCACCATGGATCCCACATCACAAATCAACAAAGATTGTTTACAATACAATACAATAGTAGAGTTGGAAGGGACCTTGGAGGTCTTCTAGTCCAACCCCCTGCCTAGGCAGGAAACCCTATACCGTTTCAGACAAATGGCTATCCAACATCTTCTTAAAGACTTCCAGTGTTGGGGCATTCACAACTTCTGGAGGCAACTTCTGTTCCACTGATTAATTGTTCTAACTGTCAGGAAATTTCTCCTCAGTTCTAAGTTGCTTCTCCCCTTGATTAGTTTCCACCCATTGCTTCTTGTCCTGCTCTCAGATGCCTTGGAAAATAGTTTGACACCCTCTTCTTTCTGGCAACCCCTGAGATATTGGAACACTGCTATCATGTCTCCCCTAGTCCTTCTTTTCATTAAACTAAACATACCCAGTTCCTGCAACCGTTCTTCATATGTTTTAGTCTCCAGTCCCCTAATCTTCTTTGTTGCTCTTCTCTGCACTCTTTCTAGAGTCTCCACATCTTTTCTACAATCATTTGGGAAGGGAAACAGATACCTCCCCCCCTGTCTTCTAACCTCATAATTGACGCAGAATAGCATTAATAAACAAATACTCAGCAGAAGCTCAATTAGCCAGTGACTCTTGCCTCATTATCTCCATCGCTGTACTCTTAGCCCTCAGCGCATGAAACCCATCAGCAGATGCATAAATATTATGATTTCTTCTGTATTCTCCTTGTCCATGCTTCCATAGCTGATGGGATGACTACTTTATCAGCTAGAGAGGAAAAATGTCTCGGATAAGGAATCCGGATTCCTCCGAATCCATATTTTATGAAACCGTGTTCTTAATCCTGGTGGTGGGGACAAAAATATCACCCTTGAAAACGTGCAGACCAATGATTCCTAAATACAGGGTGTCCTCAACTTACAACCACAACAGAGCCCAAATAATCTCTCGTAAGCGAGACAGTTAAGTGTGTTTTGCTCCCTTTTACGACCTTTCTTGACACGGTTGTTAAGTGAAGCACTGCCATTGTTAAGAACGCGGTCGTTAATTGAATCTTTCTTTCCCCCATTGACTCGTCAGACGTTCGCAAGGAGGAACGCGTGACCCCGCTGGGATGCTGCGACCGTCATAAATACGAGTCAGCTGCCAAGCGTCTGAATTTTGATTGTGGGATCGCGGGGATGCTGCAACGGTCGTAAGTATGGAAAACGGTTGTAAGTCACGGATGGTTGCTTCAAAAGTGCTTTGTCCATAAAAGTTCATTGTTTTTAAACAGTTCATTTTTGGGGGAAAAGCACCTTTTTGAGAGAAGTATGACCTTTGATTCATTTACAGAAAGTCCTCGACTTACAACAGTCCGTTTAGTGACTGCTCAAAGTTACGATGGTACTGAAAAAAGTGACTTGCGACCATTTTTCACACTTACAACCTTTGCAGCCCCCCCCCCCCACAATCAGAAGTGGCATTCTTTCATGCATGGGGGTTATGCCCGAAAGCAAAAAAAAAATTGGACTAAAATACAAAAATGGTTATAGGAAATTACAAACACCCAAAACAGAACTCAAAGCTCCTTCTGATCATTGATCAGAATTGATCATTAAGGGAAAGTATACGAAAGAGAATATTTAATTTTGCACATGATTACAGCAGCAAGAATAGGGCTCGCACGATGTCGGAAAAGTGATCCCATGCCAACAGATTGTCTGATAATCCAAAAGATTCTTGATTGCGCAGAGATGGATAAGCTTACCTTGGAGTTAAGGGACAAGGAAGACAATTATACAGTTTGGGAAAACTGGTATCAATGGATAAATAATAGGAACATGAAACGTACAGTTTAGAAACATAGATGTATAGATATAGGAATAATTGCCATATTTTTGGGAGTATAAGGCGCACCTTTTTCCCCCCCAAAAGAGAGGGACAATCTGGGTACGTCTTATACACTTATACAGTATTTTTGGCCTCCCGAAACCCCGTCCCCTTTGCAAAAATGGATGTGGGAGACTTGCAAAGTGCTCCTGGGGACTGGGGAGGGGAATAACGTGCAAAAAACGGACCGTTTTTGGGCCCCCCCCCCCAGTCCCCAGGAAGATTCTACAAGCCTCCCAAAGCTCTGCGTGCCTCTTTTGTGTGTGTGTGTGTGTGTGTGTGTGTGTGTGCGCAAAAAAAAGAGGCATGCAGAGGGTTTGGAAGGCCTGCAGAGTGCAAAAACTGTTTTTTAAAATTTGCCTCTTCAAAATCATGGTGCGTCTTACATACCGGTGCGTCTTATCGTCCCCCAAAATACGGTAGGTATGTATAAAAATGTATTCGAATAGCAAATGGTTATGCTAGTACTGTCAAAAAGGATTGTAACTTATATAAAACTGTTTTTAAAGGTATTTGTATTTCATGTTTTAAAATTCTCAATAAAGTTGTTGTTGTTTTTTTCTGGAAAAAAAGAAGAAGAAGTGGTATTCAGCCGGTTCAGACTGGTAGGCCCAAATTCAGATGCTTGGCAACCGGTTCCTACTTACGACCGTTGCTGTGTCCCAAGGTCGTGCGATTCCCATTGGCGGCCTTCCGATACACAAAGTCAACGGGGGAATCCAGATTCACTTAACCAGGGGGGGTTACTAACTTATCAAAACGCAGGGATTCTCTTAACAATGGCGGGGACCAAGATCGTAAAATGGGGCGAAACGCACTTAACCTATGTCTCACTTAGCCACAGAAAGGTTGGGCTCAATGGTAGCCGTAAGTCAAGGACTGGCCTGTATAAATTTGGTCCTGGGTGAGTGGGGGGAGAGGGGGGGGAAGAGAGGAGTTTCACCGTTCAAGCCAGATCAGTGAGTGCGACCAGTAACGGGAGTGCACAGGAAAAAATATCATTACCATCACACACTCATTTTGATACACCGTTGTGAGCAGGAAGAGGCTATCTCCTTCACACTGTATGCGTGACCCCCCCTGTGCATGCACATGTGACTCCCCCATGCTTCCCCCTCTGTGCATACATGTGCGATCCCCCCCTTGCCCTTTTTGGGGCATAGCAGGCCTCTCTGAAGCCTCCTGGAACCAAAAAGGCACGCCGGGGGGTTGGGGTTTCGCCACACACCCCTGTGCTCCCCCAATCCCTGTGCGTTTCCATGTGATCCCCCTGCCCTCCCATGCAAGAGCATGCATCTCCCTCATGCGCGGAAGAGACCAAAGATCAGCTGGCTGGCGGGAGGCAGACGGACATGCGCGGTGGAGCAGAACTGGCCTGAAGGCTTGTGTGCCCGCAGTGAGGATTCTGTGTGCCACCTTTGCAGGGGTGGGTTCCTGCCAGTCCTAACCTCTTCTATAGAAGAGGTTCCACAAATCTACAGTGCCGTTTAGAACCGGTTTCAGCTCCCTCCCCCACCCGTCCGCACATCATCAAGATGAAGAGTGAGAGGAGGAATTCTGGGAGTTGAAGTCCACAAGTCTTAAAGCTGTCAAGTTTGAACACCCCTGGGTTTTTTTCCCTAAAGGGTTAGGGGTGCAAGGTCTTGTAACTTGACAGCTTTAAGGCTTGCGTGCTTCAAATGCCAGAATTCCTGAGCCAACCTGACTGGAGGAGGAATTCTGGGAGTTGAAGTCCACAAGTCTTAAAGCTGTCAAGTTTGAACACCCCTGGGGTTTTTTTTCTAAAGGGTTAGGGGTGCAAAGGTCTTGTAACTTGACAGCTTTAAGACCTGCGTGCTTCAAATGCCAGAGTTTCTGAGCCAACATTTTGGTTGCTAAGCAAGAGCGTTGTTAAGTGAGTTTCACCACATTTTACAAGTTGGCCACACCCACCGAGTCACATGGCTGCCAAGCCACTCCCACCCGGTCACATGGCCGACAAGCCACTCCCACCCAGTCACATGGCCGACAAGCCACTCCCACAAAGCAGGCCACACCTATAGAAGAGGTTCTAAAAATTTTGGAAACCCACCACTGGACCTTTGCCAGTGCACCATCACAACCCTACACCCTTTCTGACAGTTGTCAGTCCAGCCTCTTCTTGAAAGCCTCCAGTGATGAAGCTCCCACAACTTCTGAAGGCAACTTTTGTTCCAACTTTTGTTGTTTGCTCTCACTGTCAGGAAATTTCTCCTTATTTCCAGGTTGAATCTCTCCCTTGATCAGTTTCCACCCATTATTCCTCATCTTGCCTTCGGGTGCTTTGGAAAATAGCTTGACCCCCTCCTCTCTGTGGCAGCCCCTCAAATATTGGAGGACTGCTATCCTGTCTCCCCTGGTCCTTCTCTTCACTAGATTAGCCATGCCCAGTTCCTGCAACTGTTCATTGTGACGGAGTGGCCGAAGAAGTCATTCCCCCCCTCCTGTTCTTCCTTTCTCACCCGCCACGCCATTCCCGTTGCTTTTGGTGGTTCCAGATGCCACTAACAATAACTGGGGCTCTTCGCGCCTTTGAAATTCATTACGAACCAGTCACATTCCTGGCCATCTTCCTGCCATTCTAACGAGGTTTTCCTTTCGGATGTCACTCTGGCATGGCGCAAATTCCCCCTGGAGAAAAAGCCGCCTGTCCCCTCCAATTTCCCTGCAAGGGAACGAGACGCGTCTGAGGGGGAAGAGTAGAATGACCAGGCCCTCAGCTGAGTGACCTTTTCTCCTTCAATTTCATTGCTCTCTTCTCAGGAGAAAAAGCGGGGGACCGTCCGGGAGGAGAAATAAATAAATAAGCCCACCTGTCAAGCGGCCACATTAGGTGGAACTGACAACCTCATCACCGGCGTGAGCTGTTACATATACAATCGCCGTGTCACTCGGTATCAGCTCGGAGAAGAAGCTGATGAAATTACAGGCCCATCATAGTCCGAGTGTCGTTTCCCACCAGCAGCCACCAGTATTCTTTGCAACGTGAAGTTTCTTGCGTCAGTTGTTTCTTCCAAGACTGACTGGCAACCAATGCCGTGAAAACTTAGGGCAGTGACGGCGAACTTATGGCCCACGTGCCAGAAGTGGTATGCAGTGCCATCTCTCTGGGAATGCCAGCTGTCGCTCATTGCTCTTTTTAGGTTCCGGCGCAGACATGAGTGCCAGCCAGCTGGTCTTAGGGAGTGCCAGAAACTAGAGGAGCAGCTCCCTGGCACGCAAGCTGAGCTTCCAGTTTCCGGTGTGCGCATGTACACTGGCCAGGTGGTCTTCATGTGCACATGCACGCCAGAAACTGGAAGGTGCACTTCTAGTTTCCGGTGCTCACCACCCACCCCCATGCATACGTGCTCCCATTTCGGTAGGCGGTGCTGAAAAGGTTAGCCAACACTGACAGGGCCAAAGCTTGGAAACTGAATAGTAGAATAGAATAGAATGAGCTGGGAGGGACCTTCGAGGTCTTCTAGTCCAACCCTCTGCTCAAGCAGGAGATTCTATCTATACCAGCGGTCACCAGCTGGGGGTCCTTCAACCACTGGTGCTCCATGAGAACATTTTGGTGGTCCGCAGAAAAGACTTTGCATTTTTGTATTTTTTTAATATTGCACAAAATCAGGGATCCTCAAACTATGCCCCCTGGGCAGGACACGGCCCGCCAAGGCAATTACTCCCATCCGCTGATTGGATGGGATCCTTCAGGCACTTAGGTTGGCTGCCTGTTTAGTAGCTCCCTCCCTCCCTCCCTGAGAGTCCAACTGGAAGTTGTGGGAGCTTCATCACTGGAAGCTTTCAAGAAGAGACTGGACTGCCATCCGTCAGAAAGGGTGTAGGGTCTTCTGCTTGGGTGGGGCGGGAGGTTGGGCTAGATGACCTCCAAGGCCCCATCCAACTCTGTGAATCTGTATCGTTGTCCGATTAAAGGGGAAGCCACCAACTCCAGAACAGGTAAAGACTACTTGAAGCTGCTCCAGGTATGGGGCCTGGGGAGAAAAGGAAGGGAACTTATATGGAATTGCTGTCTCACATTTGTGATGCAGTCAGGGGCAATTAGGGAAAAGGCCCTTGGGTCCTGGGTGCAAAACAGTTCAATTTCAATCGACGCTCCTGCTCAAAGGAATGAATTCAACTCATACATAATACACCTTCTTAACCCTATTTTCTATACAACAACCCTATGAAATGGGTTGATCTGAGAGAGGGAGAAGGATTGGTCCAAAATCACTCAGCAGGCGTTCATGCGTAAGGCGGGACTAGAACTCACAGTCCCCTGGTGATTGGCCCAAAGTCAGCCAACCAGCTTTCATGCCTAAGGCGGGACTAGAACTCACCGTCTCCTGCTGATTGGCCCAAAGTCACTCAGCTGGCTTTCGTGCCTAAGGCAGGACTAGAACTCACAGCCTCCTGGTGATTGGTCCAAAGTCACTCAGCAGGCTTTCATGCCTAAGGTGGAGTTAGAACTCACAGCCTCCTGGTGATTCCAAAAGTCACCCAATTACTTTCATGCTTAAGGCTGGGACTAGAACTCCCTATTTGTTGGGGTTTGGTCCAAAAACAAGCAGCGAGCTTTCATGCCTAAGGTGGGACAAGAACTCACCGCCTCCTGGTTTCTAGCAGGCGACTTAAGCACTAGGTGAAACTGGTAGAGTTATGTGTTTCTGTGTGTTCAATAAATTTTCCCCTTTATTCAAGTGAGCATAGTCAGGAAACAGTTAAGGCTTCCCCTTCCTCCTCCTCCTCCTCCTCCTAACTTTCTAAATGGTTGAACTCCTGCATGTTGTAGTTTTTGACCGCAAATCATCTTTAATAGCAGACGTCATGGGACGACTCATTACATTAAACTATTTTTCATGCTATCTCCTGTAATATCCTTTAATCCAATGCGTTTCAAATCACCTCGGGCTAAAATAAGAGACATAGCAGCGTAATAGCTTAGTGTATTAGTGGGTTAATTGCCCTGTTGTGCTCTCTCTTAAGAGATCTATGGGATGGGCCTCCCGACATTAATTGTCAGCGGCAAAAGGAATTTAACTCCTTGAGTGACGGGCAAAGGCCTGGGATGAGTTTTGTGGCTTCGAGACGGTTGAGATGGAAATAGAATTACAGAGTTGGAAGGGACCTTGGAGGTCTTCTAGTCCAACCCCCTGCCTAGGCAGGAAACCCTATACCGTTCCAGACAAATGGCTATCCAACATCTTCTTAAAGACTTCCAGTGTTGGGGCATTCACAACTTCTGGAGGCAACTTCTGTTCCACTGATTAATTGTTCTCACTGTCAGGAAATTGCTCCTCAGTTCTAAGTTGTTTCTCTCCTTGATTAGTTTCCACCTGAAGGAAGTTAGCTTGACTCCTTCTTCTTTGGGGCAGCCCCTGAGATATTGGAAGTCAGCTATCATGTCTCCCCTGGTCCTTCTTTTAATTAAACAAGTCCTACCCAGTTCCTGCAACCGTTCTTCATATGTTTTAGTCTCCAGTCCCCTAATCCTCTTGGTTGCTCTTCTCTGCACTCTTTCTAGAGTCTCAACATCTTTTCTACATCGTGGCAACCAAAACTGAATGCTGTATTCCAAGTGTGGGCTTACCAAGGCCTTGTAAAGTGGTATTAACACTTCACGTGATCTTGATTCTATCCCTCTGTTGATGCAGCCTAGAACTGTGTTGGCTTTTTTGGCAGCTGCTGCACACGGCTGGCTCCTATTTAAATGGTTGTCCACTAGGACTCCAAGATCTCACAGTTCCTGCTATTAAGCCTGGTTTCACCCGTCTATATGTGGACTTTTGCTTTTTCTTTTTATCACATGATCTCCATGGTCATGCGGTCAGAATTTGGGTGCTCTGCGACTGGCATGTATTTATAACGGTTGCAGTGTTTTGGGGATCATGTAATCCCCACGTCTAACCTTCCCCACTGATATCCGACAAGCAAAGTCAATTGGGGGGGGGGGAGACGGATTTGCTTAACAACCACACAATTCACTTATCAACTGCAGTTTCACTTAACAACTGTATCAAAAGAGAAATGTTCTAAAACGGACTGAAACACACTTGACATCCGTCCCAACGGTTAGCAACAGAAATTTGGGGCTCAGCTGCGGTCATAAGGAGAGGGCTGCGTGCATACAAAACCTTTGCCAGACCAATTCTCGAATCCACACTGTTTATCGGACATTAATACAATTGAGTGGGTTCAGAAGTATTTCACGAGAAAAGCCTTCCACTCCTCTGCTCCCAAACGAATCCCTTACGCCACCAGGCTCGAAATTCTGGCCTTGGAGAATCTGTGCTGCCTGCGATCGGACCTAAGCACAATAACACAAAATTGTCTTAGGCCGAGTACTCTTCAACATCAATGATTTGGATGAGGGAATAAATGGGGAACTCATCAAATTTGCAGATGACACCAAGCTGGCAGGAATAGCCAACACTCCAGAAGACAGGCTTAAGATACAGAAGGATCTTGACAAACTTGAACATTGGGCACTATCTAATAAAATGAAATTCAATGTTGAAAAGAGTAAGGTTCTACATTTAGGCAACAAAAACCACATGCACAAGTACAGTATAGGTGGTACCTTGCTCAACAGTAGTAATTGTGAAGGGGATCTTGGAGTCCTAGTGGACAGCCATTTAAATATGAGCCAGCCGTGTGCAGCAGCTGCCAAAAAAGCCAACACAGTCCTAGGCTGCATCAACTGAGGTATAGAATCAAGATCACGTGAAGTGTTAATACCACTTTATAAGGCCTTGGTAAGGCCACACTTGGAATACTGCATTCAGTTCTGGTCGCCACGATGTAAAAAAGATATGGAGACTCTAGAAAGAGTGCAGAGAAGAGCAACTCAAGAGGATTAGGGGACTGGAGACTAAAACATATGAAGAACGGTTGCAGGAACTGGGTAGGTCTCGTTTAATGAAAAGAAGGACCAGGGGAGACAGGATAGCAGACTTCCAATATCTCAGGGGCTGCCATAAAGAAGAGGGAGTCAAGCTAACTTCCTTCAGGTGGAAACTAATCATGGAGAGAAGCAATTTAGAACGGAGGAGAAATTTCCTGACAGTTAAGAACAATTAATCAGTGGAACAGCTTGCCTCCAGAAGTTGTGAATGACCCAACACTGGAAGTCTTTAAGAAGATGTTGGATAGCCATCTGTCTGAAACGGTATAGGGTTTCCTGCCTAGGCAGGGGGTTGGACTAGAAGGCCTCCAAGGTCCCTTCCAACTCTACTATTGTATTGTATTGTCTGCTCCAATGTCCTACCTGTCAACGACTACTTCAGCTTCAACCACAATAATATATGGGCAAACGATAGATACAAACTCAAGGCAAACCACTGCAAACTCGATTGCTGAAAATACGACTTCAGCAACAGAGTGGTCAACGCCTGGAATGCTCTACTTGACTCCGTTGTTACATCCTCAACCCCCCCCCCCAGCTTCAACCTTAAACTGTCTACCGTGGACCTCACCCCATTCCTAAGAGGTCCGTAAAGGGGGCGTGCATAAGCGCACCAGTGTGCCTTCCATCCCTGTCCGACTGTCCCCATTTACCTGTATTCATTTCCTTTGTTCATGTCCATGTTCATACTTATACCTGCTATCTTGTACATTCCTGACAAACTAAATAAATAAAATAAATATAAAGCAATGGATCGTTGTTTGTACTACAGACACATACTTAAGGGGCTGCAGGGAAATTGCAAATCTTTGAGCCTGTTTGCAAAAAAAAAAAAAAAAGCAGCCCTCCTTTTCCTCCATCCCCAACCGTTTGCTGCCGAAATAAAATATGCGCAGACGGGGACGACCTCCCACTTCATTGATTTGATCGGTGTATCACAATGTTCCATTTGCAGATGTCATCCCCACCCTTGCCTCTTGTCGGCTTTCAGTTGTCGTTTCAGCAACGGATGCAGGGAAGACTGACAGGTCCCCGTTTCCCCCAAGGTTACTTCAATTAATCCGTTTTAATATGTTACAGATGGCCGTGGCGCAAATGGTGGCGGAGACCGTCAAATCTTGACACATGGCGCCACGCGTTGGGCTGAAAGAGGAGGGGATTCCTGTGCAGTCCCGCCCCCTCCTCTCCACCCAGATGTTTTCCCATGACCTCACGTCTTGGCCTAGTTTGCAACCCATTCCTGGGCAGGATGGCACGTAGATATGATTATGGAACATCACTGAAGTGTCTTCAAATATTGATAGTTAACAATCTATGGAGATTCTCAGGCATTCAGGTTATCGGTTGTCCCAAAGGTGCTTTTTCAGGTGGCAACTGGACTTTCTTCTTTTTTTAGCAATAGCACTTAGACTTATATACAGCTTTACAGCCCCCTCCAAGTGGTTTACACAGTCAGCACATTGCCCCCGATAATCTGGGTCCTCATTTTACCCACCTCGGAAGGATGGAAGTCTGAGTCAACCTTTGAGCTTGGTGAGATTCGAGCTGCCAAATTGCAGGCAGCCGGCAGTCAGCAGAAGTAGCCCTGCAGTACTGCATTCTAACCACTGCGCCACCTTGAAGAATAGGGAATTGAGCTGGAAGGGACCTTGGAGATCTTCTAGTCCAGCCCCCTGCTCAAGCAGGAGAACCTATACCATTTCAGATAAGTGACTCTCTAGACTCCTCTTAAAAACCTCCAGTGATGGAGTGGCCACAATTTCTGGTGGCAAGCTGTTCCACTGGTTAATTGTCCTCACTGTTAGGAAGTTTCTCCTTAATTCCAGGTTGCTTCTCTCTTTGATTAGTTTCCATCCATTGCTTCTTGTCCTGCCCCTCTGGTGCTTTGGAGAATAATTTGACCCCTTCTTCTTTGTGGCAGCCCCTCAAATACTGGAATACTGCTTTCATGTCCCCTCTAGTCTTTTTTCTCTCTCTCTAGGCTGGCCATACCAATGTTTCATTCTCTTCCACTCCCCTTGCATTCTTCAATGAATCATTTCAATCATTTGGAATGGAGCTGGAAGGGACCTTGGAGGTCTTCTAGTCCCCCCCTCAACAGGAGACCCTACCGTTTCAGACAAGTGATTGTCCAGTTTTTTCTCTAGACACCTCAAGGGATTAAGCACCTGCAACTTCTGGTGGCAAGTTTTTACACTAGTTAATTGTCCTCAGGAAGTTTCTTCTTAATTTCAGGTGGCTTCTCTCCTTGATTAGTTTCCAACCATTGTTTCTTGTCCTGCCTTCAGGTGTTTAGGAAAATAATTTGACCCCCCTGGAATACTGGAATACTGGAATACTGCAACCGTTCTTCATATGTTTTAGTCTCCGGGCCTTCGATCCTCTTAGTTGCTCTTCTCTGAACTTTTCCCAAAGTCTCAACATCTCTTTTGTAGTATGGTGACCAGAATTGGTTGCAATATCCCAGGTGTAGTGGTGAAATTCATTTTTTTTTTACTACCGGTTCTGTGGGCGTGGCTTGGTGGGCGTGGCAGGGGAAGGATGCTGTAAAATCCCCATTCCCTCCCCGCTCCTGGGGGACGGATATTGCAAAATCTCTATTCTCATCCCACTCTGGGGCCATCCAGAGGTGGTATTTGCCGGTTCTCCAAACTACTCAAAATTTCCGCTACCGGTTCTCCAGAACTGGTCAGAACCTGCTGGATTTCACTCCCGTCCAGGTGATCTTAGTAGGGATTTATAAAGCGGTATTAATATGTCACATGATTTGATTCTATACAACCCAGGACTGTATTAGCTTTTTTTGACTGCTGTGACACACTGCTGGCTCATTTTCTTTGAAGACGTTTCGCTTCTCCTCCAAGAAGCTTCTTCAGCTCTGACTGGATGGTGGGGAATGGAAGGATTTTATACTCCTTGCAGACAGCTGGTCGTTTACATCCTTTTAGTGAGCCATTGAGGTCACTTGGAGTTTTATCGGTGTCCTCACGGTGAGCTGAGTGGTGCAAATGGATGTGTAGAGCTGCAGGATATTTTTCTCTGTCCTGGGTCCCTTCACTCTTGAAGAGAGGCACAGGCTGTTGGGGACGAGTGTGTGTTGTCTGCACCTCAAACTGAAGCATGAATGGTTTTTGCAGTCTGCGATTTTTCTGGAAATCTCTTCATACTCCCACACCGTTTGAAAGGTTTTCATCCCAAAGTGCATAGTTAAATGTCAGTGGAGATTCTCCGTCATCCAGGCCACCGTTGTCCCCAAAGGTGCTTTTCTCAAGAGGCAACTGGACTTCCTTTTTTTTTTCTTGGAAGACGTTTCGCTTCTCCTCCAAGAAGCTTCTTCAGCTCTGACTGGATGGTGGGGAATGGAAGGTGTGTGTGTGAGTTATTTTACTCTTAAACCTGTATGTTTTTTTCTTAAAAATGCAGCTGAGACCAGAAATTCCATTCCTAAGATGGTTGTTAAATGAATTGCACGCGATTTTAGGATCTTCTTTGCCACGGTTGTTAATCTCCTGGTGATTGGCTCATGGTCACCCAACCGACTTTCATACCTAAGGCGGGACTATAACTCATCATTTCTTGTGATTGGTTCAAGGTCATCCAGTTGGCTTTAATGCCAAAGGCAGGACTAGAAGTCAACATCTCCTGGTGATTGGCCCAAAGTCACCCAACCGGCTTTCATGCCTAAGGCGGGACTAGAACTCACTGTCTCCTGGTGATTGGCCCAAAGTCACTCAACCGGCTTTCATACCTAAAGCGGAACTAGAACTCACCGTCTCCTGGTGATTGGCCCAAAGTCACCCAACCGGCTTTCATGCCTAAGGCGGGACTAGAACTCACCGTCTCCTGGTGATTGGCCCAAAGTCCCCCAACCAGCTTTTATGCCTAAAGCGGGACTAGAACTCACCGTCTCCTGGTGATTGGCCCAAAGTCACCCAACCAGCTTTTATGCCTAAAGCGGGACTAGAACTCACCGTCTCCTGGTGATTGGCCCAAAGTCACCCAATCAGCTTTCATGCCTAAAGCGGGACTAGAACTCATTGTCTCCTGGTGATAGGCCCAAAGTCACCCAGCTAGCTTTCTTGGCTAAGGTTGAACTAGAATTCACCATTTCCTGGTGATTGGCATTAGCAACCAAGCTTACTTCTGGTCTCAATCATTGCAAACGTTCTACATCTACAACAATATTTTAAAAACAAAGCTGTATTTTAAAAACTGTGATAGTTAAAAACAAAACTATATTTTAAAAACAAAATAATATTTTCAAAGCAAAACTATATATTAAAAACAAAACTGTTAAAAAAATTTAAAAAAACAAAACAATATCTTCAAAACAAAACATGTTAAAATATTTTCAAAACAAAACATGTTAAAATATTTTAAAAACAAAACAATGTTTTAAAAACAAAACAATGTTTTAAGAAGAAAGCAATATTTTATAAGCAAAACCATATCTTAAAAAATGCCTGTCTCTTAAAGCAAAGGGACTTGGGAGCGCTTGCCACATCCCAAGGGTTCCCCGCCCCCCTCAAAGAACTGACTCTGAACAAGCCCAAGGTTGCAAATCCTATTTTTCGGGAACAAGGGGGAACACCCCACCCCCCGCAGCCCATCTGCCCTGATTGATATTCATGGGAATCTGGGACGGAGATCGAGACCCTCGAAAAGGTATCTCTCCGATGCCCTCTTGCCATTTTTTTTATGGGGGATCTGAGGTTAATGAAATTTAATGCCAGGCGCTTCATTCGGAGGATGAACCTGAGGTCATCCCAGCAGCGCTGGAAAGAAAAGCCGGGTCTGGACGGGGGCAGAATGGCTGATTTAGACCCCCAGCCGGCAGTGAATAGCAGCCACTGAAGCATGAAGGGAGATGCTGAGATTGCCTTGCAGGGGAGGAGAGTGGTTGGCTTCGGCTTGCAGGGAGAATCTCCCACTGGTTGTTCTCTCCTTTTCCTTCCCTTTCTCTCTCTTTCTTTCTTTCTTTCTTTCTTTCTTTCTTTCTTTCTTTCTTTCTTTCTTTCTTTCTTTCTTTCTCTCTCTCTCTCTCTCTCTCTCTCTGTCTGTCTTTTACTTTTTCTTGTTTTTCTTTCTTTCCTTCCTTTCTTCCTCTCTCTCTCTTTCCTTCTTTTTTGCTCTGTCTTTTACTTTTTCTTTTGTTTCTTCTTTCTTTCTCTTTTTCCTTCCTTCCTTCCTTCCTTCCTTCCTTCCTTCCTTCCTTCCTTCCTTCCTTCCTTCCTTCCTTCCTTCCTTCCACCTTTTCTCTCTTTTTTTCTTTCCTTCTTTCCTTCCTCCTTTTCTCTCTCTTCCTTTCTTCCCTCTTTCCTTCTTTCCTTCCTTCCTTCCTTCTTTCCTTCCTCCTTTTCTGTCCTTTCCTTCCTTCTTTCCTTCCTTTCCTTCTTTCCCTCATTCCTTCCTTCTCACCTTCTTGCCTTCTTTGTTTCCTTCCTTTCCTTCTTTCCTTCTTTCCTTCCTTCCGTCCTTCCTTCCTTCCTTCCTTCCTTCCTTCCTTCCTTCCTTCCTCTGTCTCTCTCTTTCCTTTTTTCTTTCTTTCTCTTTTGCCTTCCTTCCTTCCTCTTTTTATCTCCTTTTTTCTTTCTTTCTTTCCTTCCTCCCTCCCTCCCTCCCTTCCTTCCTTCCTTCCTTCCTTCCTTCCTTCCTGTAAAAGGCATTTTAAAGTGGCATTAGCACTTCATGGGATCTTGATTCTATCATGTGTGTAAGTTCATTTCTCCAAAGGCCAGAATGGTACGACCAAGAAAATAGATTCTGGTAAACATATTATTTCTTTTTCTCCTCCATCCTCTTCTTACTCACACATTTTGCATTGGCTGACATATATATCCTGACCCCGTGAACCTTAAGAACAGAAATTAAGCACTTCCAACTATTCAATTAATTATAAAACCATAATAACTGATGTTTAACAGCCACGTTAATGGTGCAAGTTTCATTATCTAGCCATTAAGCTCTTGCCACATATATTTAAAATAATCGATTAGTATTTGTTTAACATACAAAAACTTTTCTGTTTACATCTCAGTTAGGAGCCAGTTGGAAGGACTGAAAGGGGAAACAAGGTTTGCTTTTCACTGTTTTGCTGGGCCCCAAAATTCTGAATCTGGAAAGTTTAGCAGAAAAATAAGAGTTATAAAGATACATTTTCTCACTAAGAGTCGTTCTCTGAGCTGGGGTTCAGCATTCCTGGACCACAAAGGTTTTCATGAGAGCTGGGCAATGGTTAGAATGCAGTATTGCAGGCTAACTCTGTCCACTGCCAGGAGTTCAATCCTCACCAGCTCAAGTTTGACTTGGTCTTCCATCCTTCTGAGGTTCATAAAATGAGGACTCAGATTGTTGGGGGCAAGAGGCTGACTCTGTAAACTGCTTAGAGAGGGATGTAAAGCACTGTGAAGCGGTGCACAAGTCTAAGTGTTATTGTTACTGCAGGCAAACTCTGCCCACTGCCAGGAGTCTGATCCTCACCAGCTCAAGGTTAAGTCAGCCTTCCATCCTTCTGAAGTTCGTAAAATGAGGACCCAGATTGTTGGGGGTAAGAGGTTGACTCTAAACCGCTTAGAGAGGGATGTAAAGCACTGTGAAGCGGTATATGTCTAAGTGCAATTGCTGAATCTTCACAACAAGTTTGCACATTCAAATCATCCCAAAGGTGCTTTTTCAAGGAAGTCCAGTTGCCTCTTGAAAAAGCACCTTTGGGACAACCACGAAATGCGAATCACCATTTCAGTCTTTATGGAGTAAGAGGGAAGGGGATTTGGTCACCTTTTAGGGGAGATGGGCGGCACAAAACTTTAATACAATCTCTATTCTGCAACCATTTGTAAAACAAACCCCATGTTCGAAAATACTCGGTATCTTCTTTTTCTTTCATCTTTAATGTTAATATGCCCATGTCTGCACAATCTAAATTTCTTTAATTCGTAGTCTCTTCCTCTAATAATAAAATTTCCTCACTAATTTGACACACTTTCTCTTTCCGCTTTCTTCCTCTTCCAGAGCTGTCCCAACTTCAGCAGCTTGATTAGCTGCGTTTCTGTCGCCGGAAAAAAAAAGGCTATTCCTGGATCTTTCAGGGACTTTGTGGTGTCCCTGAGATCAGCAGGAGGTGCCCTTCTCAATCACCGTTTCTACGGGACAGTTTAGGTCCAAATGGACCATCCAGCGGCAGAAATATTGACTGCGATCTCGGCGCATCAAGATCGCACGTCGTGCCATCGCGATGTCAGCTCTCTTCTCCATTACAGACTTTTCATTATCCAGCTAGGCAACGTCATCCATGCTGGCCGGAGTGGAGGTGCAGGCGAACGCTAGCCCCTGACTGCAACACACGGGAGGCTCCCCGTACTTCTTCGCCTGCTGCACTGAGCCGGTGGACGAAGGTACCACATGGCACAGCTGGGAGCGCACTAACTTTGCCTTCCCCACTCCCACTGCCCTCTTTTCCCATCACGCTCTCCTCCTGCCGCCACTGCTCTCTCCTCCCGCCACCCTCTCCAGCACGTGAAGCTTTCCGGGCTGGAACGGCGGCGGCTTCAGGAGACACTGGCCGTTGGGGAGGGGGGGGCTAGGCTAGCGCAAATGTTGCTTATCTGTGTGTATGCAGGAGGAGGCACACAGCAAAGACAAGGCAGGGTGAGCGTCTGAGTGTACTGGTTCAGGGGCATGGCCAGCCAGCCATCACTACCGGTTCGGCAACCCACGCTCAATTACCACTACCGGTTCTCTCAAACCGGTTCGAACCAGGAGCAACCCATCTCTGCTTTACTCCCAAGTTGACCCTGTTCTTTAGCTGTTCCCTTTGTCTGGCAACTCTGTGCATGCGCACACTGGGAACAGGCTCCAGATGTTCTTCTGCAACACTGATGTCCGACTCCGAAGGCAGCTTATAAGTGGCATACAGCCCTGGCTCTCTCTCTGCCTCCGACACAGAGACCTCATCAGAGCCTTCCCAGACTCCAGGATTGGCCCATGTCCCTCTCCAACCTCCTCACTGTCCGAATCTGCTGCCAGCTCTGCTGTCAGGCCACAACTGTGGTTTATTTACAGCTGGCAGGGCCGAAGACTCCATCAATCTCCGCATTTCGAAAGGGGCCTGAGCTGCAGCTCTGGGGGAAACAGTTGAAGTGAAGCTTTCAGGGGGAACTGGCTGTAAAATTTCACCATTCCCCCCCTCTTCCTTCTACAACCAAGGCCAGTCAGAAGCATTTTTAACCTTGCCCGACCAAGCAGGCTGTTTGCCTTCCAGAGTTGAGATTTGCCCTCTATTAAATTCACCTTTTTTCGCTCAAGGCCATCGCTGTTTCTCCTGAGTTCCCAGTGGACAGAAGGGGCCACCGTTTCCATTCAGCAGCAGACCAGTTCTGCCGCTGGGAAAAGAAAATTCCCCCACTGCCCCTCAACCACACAGGCACACAAACAGGACTTGCTTTTTTTAATTCTAAGTTTGGCTTTGCTTTGTTTTCAGGTAATGCCGGAGTAAACCACTGACTTCCGCTCCTTCCAGCAGAAACTGATGACACACCTGTTCCGACTGGCTGGCCTGGCATAATTCTTAACGTCTACCTCCTGGCATATATATTTCCTACTGGTTTTTTAGGGGACTTAATTTTATAGGACACTGGGGTTTTAAATTTTGTATATTTTAAATTATTCATTTAGCAATTACAGTTCTGTCTATTTTATCCTCCTCTTATTTATGTATTTATCCATCTAATAATTTTAATTGTTTTTATGTATGATGTTTTTGATATGGACTGTACACCGCCCGGAGTCCCTTTTGGGAGAGGGGGCGGTCTAGAAGTGCTAATTAAATTAAAAAATTAAATTAAATTAAACTTTCCCAGTTTTGAAGGCTGGGCCTCAATTTTCTCTAAGTTGGGGATGAGATACACAGAGGGGTCCGCTGGAGGGGGCCAGGGAATGGCAAAGCAGCATTCTGCCATTGTTATGTAAATGAGATTGTGAGTTCGAGTCCCGCCTTAGGCATGAAAGCCAGCTCGGTGACTTTGGGCCAATCACAGGAGACTTTGAGTTCTAGTCCCGTCTTAGCCATGAAAGCCAGCTGGTTGACTTTGGGCCAATCACCAAGAGACTGTGAGTTCTAGTCCCGCCTTAGGCATGAAAGCCAGCTCCGTGACTTTGGGCCAATCACAGGAGACTTTGAGTTCTAGTCCCGCCTTAGGCATGAAAGACAGCTGGATGACTTTGAGTCAATCACAGGAGACTGTGAGTTCTAGTCCCGCCTTAGGCATGAAAGACAGCTGGATGACTTTGAGCCAATCACAGGAGACTGTGAGTTCTAGTCCCGCCTTAGGCATGAAAGACAGCTGGATGACTTTGAGCCAATCACAGGAGACTGTGAGTTCTAGTCCCGCCTTAGGCATGAAAGACAGCTGGATGACTTTGGGCCAATCACAGGAGACTGTGAGTTCTAGTCCCGCCTTAGGCATGAAAGACAGCTCGGTGACTTTGGGCCAATCACAGGAGACTTTGAGTTCTAGTCCCGCCTTAGGCATGAAAGACAGCTGGATGACTTTGGGGCAATCACCAGGAGACTGTGAGTTCTAGTCCCACCTTAGGCGCATGACCAAGGGGATGCTGCAATGGTTGCAATTATGAAAAATGGTCATAAGTCCCTTTTTTCAGTGCTGTTGTAACTTTCAACGGACATTAAATCAACTGTTGCAAGTGGAGGACAACCTGTGCCTGTATTTTCCATGACCAGGAAGTTATATTGCCGTATCCCCATGGTCATGGGATGAAAAGTTGGAGGCTTGGCAACTGGCATGAACTGAAGACGGTTGCAGTATCCCAGGGTGATGTGATCCAACCAATTAAATATGAGCCAGTAGTGTGTGGCGGCAGCCCAAAAAGACAACCCAATCCTAAACTGCATTAACAGGGGTATAATCAAGATCAAGGGAGGTACTTAACACCACTCTATAAAGCCCACACCTAGAATACGGCATCCAGTTTGGGTCATCACAATATAGAAAAGATGTGGAGACTCTAGAAAGAGTGCAGAGAAGAGCAACCAAGAGGATTAAGGGACTGGAGGCTAAAACATAGGAAGAACGGTTGCAGGAAGTAGGCCTGGCTAGTCTAGGGAAGAGAAGGACCAGGGGAGACAGGATAGCAGCCTTCCAATATTTGAGGGGCTGCCACAGAGAGGACGGGGTGGGTGGGTGGGGGGTCAACGTATTTTCCAAGGCACCTGAAGGCCAGACAAGGAAGAATGGATGGAAATTGATCAAGGAGAGATTCAACCTGGAAATAAGGAGAAATTTTCAACAGACTAACGGAGATGGAAGGGCCCTTGGAGATCTTCTAGTCCATGTCCTGCTCGTGCAGGAGACCCTATACCAGGGAGGGCTAAACGTTTTCTCCTTGCGTGCCGAAAGCGTGTGTGCGTGCCCACACCCATAATGTCATGTGCGCCTCACCCCATCACCTGTTTTGGGTCTAGCAGGCCTCCCTGAAGCCTCCTGGGATGGGGGGGGGCACCCTGGGGCGGGGCCCCCACCCCATCACCCGTGCTCCTCCACCCCTGTGCATGCATGCACGACCCCCCTTCCCCCCGTTAATGCGCGCACGTCTCCCGCATGCATGGCAGAGAACTGAAAATCGGCTGGCGGGAGGCGTGTGCATACACACTGGAGCTGAGCTGGGTGAAGGCTTGCATGCCCACAGCCACATGCCACCTGTGGCATGCGTGCCATAGGTTGCCCATCACGGCCCTGTATCATTTCGGACAAATGGTGGTTCAATCTCTTCTTAAAAGCCTCCAGTAATGGAGCCCTCGCAACTTCTGGGGGTCAGTCATTAAATCAAGAGGTTGGACGGCTATTTGTCCTCAATGATATAGCGCAGTGATGGCGAACCTTTTTTGGCTCGCATGCCACAAGTGGGGGGAGCGCAGGAGGGTCAAGTGCGGGCGTGCCGCACTCATAATGCAACGCGCGACCCCCCCCCATTTTTACATTTTTTTGCCGTCCCCAGGCTCCAGGGGCTTTATAGGAGCCTGGGGAGGGCGAAAAGAGCCTCCCCCGACCCCCCGGAGGCCCTCCGGAGGCTTCAGGGACTGTCCGGAGGCTTCCCTGAAGCCTTCGGAGCGCTTAAAACCACCCTCCGAGCAAACTGGAAGTGGCTTCCGGGTTGCTCGGAGGGTCGTTTTAAGCGCTCCGAAGGCATCAGGGACGGTCCCTGAAGCCTCCCGGGGAGGCGGGGAGGCTCTTTTCGCCCTCCCCAGGCTCCTATAAAGCCTCTGGAGCCTGGGGAAGGCGAAAAATAGCTTTTAAAAAGGTGAACTCAGCTGGCCATGCGCGCTGGCCAGCTGACAGGGCAGCGCCTTGCGTGCCCTGACAAATGGCTCCGCGTGCCACTTGTGGCACGCATGCCATAGGTTCACCATCACGGATATAGCGTCTCCTGCTTGAGTGAGGGTGGGGTGGGGTGGGGTGGGGGGAGACTAGTGTCAGGCCTGCAGCCATCTTTCCTTTTGGGTCTTTGGCCTGCCACACTTTCCATTATTCTGCTATGCCTTTTCTATTGTGGGAAAATGGGATGAGGGGGATTGTACAGAGTTAGATGCTATGTAGCCATAACAACATTCTTTGTAGAAAGCCAAGGTCATCCTTTGTCTTTGCACCTCTGCCCCTGATTGGAAGTGGATGGGTGGAACTGCCAGCATGGCAGAAGATGATTGGACCACGTGATGGACTTGAACTCCCTCCTGTCCTCTTCTGCTTTGAAATGTGAGACGCGGTGCTTTCTTTTCTGACTTCTGTCGGGCCTGCAGCCATCTTTTCTTTTGGATCTTTGGCCTGCCACACTTTCTATTATTCTACTATGCCTTTTCTATTGTGGGAAAATGGGAGGGGGAATTGTACAGGGTTAGATGATATGTAGCCATAACAAAATTCTTTCTAGAAAGCCAAGGTCATCCTTTGTCGTTGCACCTCTGCACCTTACCGGAACTGGATGGGTGGAACTGCCAGCATGGGAGTGGGAGATTGGACCATGGGATGGACTGGTAGGCGTGGGGGCAAGATCTTGAACTTTCAACTGGGTGGGGAAACCCTGGAAGCTTTCAGATTCGGGTTTTCCCAGATGTGCCAACATGACTCTCTTAATAAATTGGAACTTTGAACAATACTTTGCCTTGGACTCTGATTTATTTTGGATGCTATTTGGAACCCTGACGACTGGAAGACCTCCAAGGTCCCCTTGCAACTCTCTTATTCTACCCTCTGCAAATCTGACAGGCATTTCCTTCAAATCCTTGTCCAAGTGATTAATAACAACGTTGAAATGTAAGGTGGGCAAATCCTAATTCCAAGCAGCCTCTTTTTCCCTTGATCCCAAATCCGCAGGGCTGCCAGTTTAATCGCCTCCCGATGTTTTATCATTACGGCAACACAAGGAGGCACATTAGGTTGAGAGGCCAGCCCAAGGATTTTGCATGAAGATGCCTGAGTGGGTTTCAAAGTCAGGCCTCCCAAAATTGGCTTTGACACTTGAATTCTGCGATGATGGAGTCTTTTATCCCGGCCTCTGCAGAGTAAAGGAGTTGTGGCATTGGCTTTTGAAGAATTTATTATAATACAGGAAACTGTCTTTGTGTTTAACAGAATAACAGAGTTGGAAGGGGCCTTGGAGGTCTTCTAGTCCCACCCCCTGCTCAGGCAGGAAACCCTCTACCATTTCAGACAAATGGTTGTCCAATTTCTTCTTAAAAATCTCCAATGTTGGAACATGAACGCAGTTTCCTCTCTCCCTCTCTTTATCTCTCTCTCCCTCCCTCCCCTCTCTCTTGCTCTTTCACTCTGTCTCTCTCTGTCTGTCTCTTTCTCTTTCTCTGTCTCTTTCTCTTGCTGTCTCTCACTCTGTCATTCTCTCTCTCTCTCTCTTTCTGTCACTGACTCTCTCTCTCTCTTTCTGTTGCTGTCTCTCTCTCTCTTTCACTCTCTTTCACTCTCTCCCCCTCTCTGTCTCTCTCTGTCTCTCTCTCCCTCTGTTGCACTCTCTCTTTTTCATGCTCTCTTTCTGTCGCTGTCTCTCTCCGTCTCTCTCGCTTTCTGGCGCTGTCTCTCTCTCTGTGTCACTGTCTCTCTCTTTCGCTCTCTCTCCCTGTCTCTCTCCCTCTCTCTCTCTCTGTCTCTCTCTTTCCCTGCCTCTTTCTCTGTCTCTCTTTCTCTCTGTTGTGCTCTCTCTTTTTCATGCTCTCTTTCTGTTGCTGTCTCTCTCTCCGTCTTTCCATCTCTCTCTCTTTCTGTCGCTGTCTCTTTCTC
The DNA here is from genome assembly GCF_964273705.1 of Natrix helvetica. Taxonomy (NCBI): domain Eukaryota; kingdom Metazoa; phylum Chordata; class Lepidosauria; order Squamata; family Natricidae; genus Natrix; species Natrix helvetica. Next base: position 290,375,424 of record NC_138552.1, on the reverse strand, counting down.
TCTGTCGCTCTCTCTCCCTGTCCCTTTCTCTGTCTCTCTTTCTCTCTTTCTGTCGCTCTCTCTCTTGGTCTCTCTTTCTGTCGCTGACTCTCTCCGTCTCTCGCTCTCTTTCTGTCGCTATCTCTCTCTCTCCGTCTCTTTCTCTGTCTCTCTTTCTCTCTTTCTGTCACTCACTCTCTCTTTCGCTCTCCCCCCTCTCTGTCTCTTTCTCTATCGCACTCTCTCTCTTTCGCTCTCTCTCCCTGTCTCTCTCTGTGTCTCTCTCTTTCCCTGCCTCTTTCTCTGTCTCTGTCTCTGTCTCTCTCTTTGTTGCTGTCTCTCTTCGTCTCTCTGTCTCTCTCTTTCTGTCACTGTCTCTCTCTCCTTCGCTCTCTCTCTTGGTCTCTCTCTCTTTCTGTCGCTGACTCTCTCCGTCTCTCTCTCTCTTTCTGTCGCTAACTCTCTCTCTCCATCTCTTTCTCTGTCTCTCTTTCTCTCTTTCTGTCACTCACTCTCTCTTTCGCTCTCTCCCCCCCCCCTCTCTCTCTCTCTATCGCACACTCTCTCTTTCGCTCTCTCTCCGTCTCTCTCTGTCTCTCTCTCTGTCTCTCTTTTTCCCTGCCTCTCTCTCTCTCTCTGTTGCTTTTTCAAGAGGCAACTGGACTTTCTTGGCTTTTCCTTGAAGACATTTTGCTCGTCATCCCAGGTTCTTCTTACCCTTTCCTTACTATTTCCTTACTATTTCCTTACTATTTCCCTACTATTTCCTTACTATTTCCATCTCTTCCGCCTGCTGTATTTTCTTCCTGGCCCCTCTTTCTCTCTCCTGCTCTCTGCTGACTTTTCTCTTTTAATTTTTCCCTTTTTGCAAAATTCTTCCTTTTCTTCCCTCCTGTGATGAGCACAGCTTCCTCTAACCCAAGTTTGCTTGCTTTTGAAAGTGGTGCAAAACATAAGGCAGGGGGTTGGACTAGAAGACCTTCAAGGTCCCTTCCAACTCTGCTATTGTATTGTAGCATATTGTATAAATAAATACCAGGGATATCACCCCTGATTTAAAATGCAGATTTAAACGGACACTTGCCTTCATCTTGTCTATGATTAATACATAATATATCTCTTGAAAAGAAGAGGGGGTTTATGATTTTTTTTCAAAGGTGGGCTTGAGTCGTGCAAGCCTATGACAACAACTTCAGATATGCAGAGGAGACCACTCTAATGGCAGAAAGGGAAGAGGAACTAAAGAGCCTCTTGATGCGGGTGAAGGAGGAGAGTGCAAAAGTTGGCTTGAAACTCAACATTAAGAAAAGGAAGATCATGGCATCCCGCCCTCTCAACTCCTGGCAAATAGATGGGGAAGAAATGGAGGTAGTGAACCGATTTTATTTTCCTGGGCTCCAAGATCACCACAGATGGGGACTGCAGCCAAGAAATTGAAAGAGGCTTGCTCCTGGGGAGGAAAGCAATGCAAATCTAGACAGCATACTAAAAAGCAGAGACATCACCCTGCCAACAAAAGTGCGTCTAGTCAAGGCTCTGGTTTTCCCAGTTGCAATGGCTGTGAAGGTTGGACCATAAGGAAGGCTGAGAGCCAAAGAATGGAGGCCTTTGAACTCTGGTGCTGGAGAAGACTCCTGCATTGAGTCCCTTGGACTGCAAGGCCATCCAACCGGTCAGTCCTAGAGGAGATCCACCCTGACTGCTCTTTAGAAGGCCAGATCCTGAAGGGGAAACTCAAATCCTTTGGCCACCTAATGGGAAGGAAGGACTCCCTGGAGAAGAGCCTCATGCTGGGAACGATGGAGGGCAAAAGAAGAAGAAGGGGACGACAGAGAAGGAGGTGGCTGGATGGAGTCACGGAAGCAGTCGGCGTGAGCTTAAATGGACTCCAGAGGATGGTAGAGGACAAGAAGGCCTAGAGAAACGTTGTCCATGGGGTTGCGACTTCACAACTAATAACAAAACCCCACTGTTACACTTAAGCAACTATGCAGGGGATTTTCCCTTATCCAAGGGTGGGAAATGTCAAATTCAAAGGTGCTGTTCAGCTGAAAAGCACATTTCTGAAAAGGTAGTTTGCCATCCTCAAAAAGGATCAGTCTCAAAAATGTGGTTGAAAGCATGATACCAAGTTTTTCTCTCCTCCGCCACTAGAGGCTGCTCCATACCTCATTAAAGGAAACAACCCGGTCTGTTAATCAAGGTTCTCCGGGGAGAATTCAATTCGGGTTTCCTATCAGCCCTGACTGGGTGCCAGCAGCCCCAAAATCGCCAGGACTTCCATCCAAGCTGTGTCACTAGCCGACACGGAAAGTGTCAAGGACCAAATCTCATGTTTTCTGTTAATGTGGTGCTCTTCTACTTCTACTTCTCTTCTCTTCTCTTCTCAACCCAACTTAAACCAACTCAACCCAACCCTAGCCATCCTCCTCCCCTCCCTTATTTCTATTTTTCCCTTCTTTCCTTCTGTCCTCTATTCCTTTCCTTTCCTCTCCTCCCCTTCCTTCCTTTTTCTTACATTCTTTTCTTCCCTCTATTTCCTCTCCTCACATCTCTTCCCTTTCCTTATTTCTTCTTTCATTTTTTCATTACTTCCTCTATTTCCTCTACTTTCCTTCCTTCCTTCCTTCCTTTTACTTTTATTTCTTCCTTCCTTCTTCTATGTCCTCTCCTCACCTCTCCTCTCTTCCCCTTCCTTCCTTCCTCCCTCCTTCCTTTTTCTTTAATTCTTTCCTTTTTTCTTCTATTTCCTCTCCTCACCTCTCTTCCTCCTTCCCTGGTCATGTGTTCACCAGTTTCGACCTTCCCAGCAGTCTTTTGGGGGGTGATGTAACCTTAGTAAATACATGCCAGTTGCCAAGTGGCCAAATTTTGATCGGATGACCCTGGGGGATGCTGCAATGGTCATAAATATGAGGACCCATCGTAAGTCCCTCTTCAGTGCCATTGCCATTTCAAACAGTTGCTCAAGGAATGGTTGGAAGTCAAGGGCAGTCTCTGTCTGCTGAGGGATGCAAGAGAAATTAGGAAGAAATTGTTAAGTGTCCTCAGACTGAGTTAAAAGAACAGAAGTACTTTTCTCGAGCGGGTGGGTTGGGGGGGAGAGAACAAGAAATTGCAAAGCCATATTTTGGCCTGATATTATTTAAAAGATGTTCAAATGATGGTGTGCGTTCCCTGACACGCTCTCCGTGTTGGTTGTATGTCCTTGGCGTGATTTTTCTGGCTGGTGTCCTACATTTCCTGCTCCTGCGGGGTTGCAAGCTAATATTGCTTAATTTACATGAGGAAGAATTTAGGTCACGAGGGTGTTAAAAGCTGGCATGACGTATGTATGTATATGTATGTATGTATGTATGTTTGTATGTGTATACATATCCTCTCTCTGTGTTTATGTATGTCTTGTCTTGTCTTGTCTTCTCTCTTCCCTTCCCTTCTCTTCCCTTTGATTCCATTCTATTCCATGTTTCTATTCTATTCTATTCTATTCTATTCTATTTTATTCTATTCCGCATTTTCTATTTAAAATTTTCTGTTTAAAATTTTCTCTTCTCTTCTCTTCTCTTCTCTTCCCTTCCCTTCCCTTCCCTTCCCTTCCATGTTTCTATTCTATTCTATTCTATTCTATTCTATTCTATTCTATTCTATTCAGTATTTTCTATTTAATATTTTCTCTTCTCTTCTCTTCTCTTCTCTTCTCTTCTCTTCTCTTCTCTTCTCTTCTCTTCTCTTCTCTCCTCTCCTCTCCTCTCCTCTCCTCTCCTCTCCTCTTCTCTCTTCTGCACCAATTGTGAGATTTAGTTCTTACATGGCTAGAAGGAAACAATCAGATGTCATCTGGTGTCACATCAAGAAAGGTTCAAATAATGAAGGAGAAAAGGGAGGGAGGGAAGGAAGGAAGGAAAGAAGGAGGGAAGGGGGGAAGGGAAGGAAAGAGAGGAAGAAAGGGAGGGAGGGGTGAGGAAGGAAAGAAGGAAGGGAGAGAGGAAGGAAGAAAAGAAGGAGAAGGGGAAAGGGTTAGGGAAGGGAAGGAAGGGAAGAGAGGGAAAAAGGGAGAGAGGCAAGGATGAGGAATAAAGGAAGGAAAGAAGGGAGGGAGGAAGAGAGGAAAGAAGGAAAGAAAGAAGGGGTTAGGGAAGTGTGGGAAGTGAAAATGAAAGAAGGATGGAAGGAAGGAAAGAAGGAGAAGGGGAAAAAGTTAGGGACGGGAGGGAAGGGAAGATAGGAAGAAAGGGAGATAGGAAGGGAGGAAAGAAGGAAGGAAAGAAGGAAGGAAGGAAAGGAAGGAAGGAAATAAACCCCACATATATCATGAGCACTTCTAACCATAAACAGAAAGATGATGTTGCCTGTTGCATTCTTTGGACAAAAAAACGAGGCACTAAAATATGAATTAAAAACCCAGCAGCTGCTTGGAATAGAAGGGAAGTGGCTTTTGTTCATCTTTTCTACAGTCACCTCTTGGGCAGGGGTGTCCAAACTTGGGAACTTTAAGACTTGTGGACTTCAACTCCCAGAATTCCCCAGCCGGCTGGCTGGGGAATTCTGGGAGTTGAAGTCCACAAGTCTTAAAGTTCCCAAGTTTGGACACCCCTGCTCTTGGGATTCCGGTCTGCCTTTTCAAGGTTTCAAGTCCAGCCTGCAGGAGGAGCCGGACACCGTCTCTCGAAAGAGAAGAAACCTTCTTGTTCCTCTGTGGATGATGACAAGAGGAGATTGGAAGCACGGCAGGTCTAAGCAACTTTTCACAGGGACCCAGAGGCTGAGGGTCAAGGCCAGATGCCAGAATTACGGAATGAAACCAAAATGGTTGTGTTTCCTGGGTTTAATTTGGGCCATTTGGTTTAATGGTTAAGTCACCAGGCTAGAAAGCGGGAGACGGAGAGTTCTAGTCCCGCTTTAGGCCAGTTGGATGACTTTGGGCCAATCACTAGGAAACTATGAGTTCTAGTTCCATCTTAAGCATGAAAGCTGGCTGGGTGACTTTGGGCCAATCACCGGGAGACAGTGAGTTCTAGTCCCTCCTCAGGCAGAAAAGCCAGTTGGGTGACTTTGGGCCAATCGCCAGGAGACGGTGAGTTCTAGTCCCGCCTTAGGCAGGAAAGCTGACTGGTGACTTTCGGCCAATCACTAGGAGACGGTGAGTTCTAGTTCCGCCTTAGGCAGGAAAGCTGACTGGTGACTTTGGGCCAATCACCAGAAGACGGTGCATTCTTGTCCCACCAAAAGCCAGCTGGGTGACTTTGCAGCCAGCCACTCCCTCTCAGCCCAACTCACCTCACAGGGTTGTTGTGGGGAAAATAGAAGACGAAGGAGTATTCCATATGTTTGCCGTCTTGAGTTATTTCTGAAAATGATAAAGCTGGGATACAACTGCAAAATAAATGTATGTGTCACGAGGGTAGACAATTCCCACACCTTCCCATTAGGTGATTTAGCACACTAGAAGATGCTGGATTCGAGTTCACTGTGGTTTAAGATTGTGCTATGTTGTGCTCAGACTTTACTTTATTGCAGATCCAGCCTGTTTGATTAGTTGTAGTGGAAGGAACCCAGAAGAAGAGATTAATTCAATAACCGAATGAAGTATATTTGGGACAAAAGCTTAAATATACCACTGATTGTCCTTGTTCCATGGGCCCAATCTGTCCTGAGCTTCCCTGGATATGTATCAGTGGTGGGTTTCAAATTTTTTTAGAACCTCTTCTGTAGGTGTGGCCTGCTTTGCGGGAGTGGCTTGCCGGCCATGTGACCGAGTGGGAGTGGCTTGGCAGTCATGTGACTGGGTGGGCATGGCCAACTTGTAAAATGTGGTGAAACTCGCTTAACAACACTCTTGCTTAGCAACCAAAATGTTGGCTCAGGAACTCTGGCATTGAAGCACGCAGGTCTTAAAGCTGTCAAGTTACAAGACCCTTGCACCCCTAACCCTTTAGGAAAAAAAACCCAGGGGTGTTCAAACTTGATAGCTTTAAGACTTGTGGACTTCAACTCCCAAAATTCCTCCTTTCGCTCTTCATCGTGATGATGTGCGGACGGGCGGGGGGAGGGAGCTGGAACCGGTTCTAAACAGCACTGTAGATTTGTGGAACAGGTGTTCAAACTTGACAGCTTTAAGACTTGTGGACTTCAACTCCCAGAATTCCTCCTCCAGTCTTGTTGGCTCAGGAATTCTGGCATTTGAAGCACACAAGTCTTAAAGCTGTCAAGTTACAAGACCCTCGCACCCCTAACCCTTTAGGAAAAACCCCCCAGGGGTGTTCAAACTTGATAGCTTTAAGACTTGTGGACTTCAACTCCCAGAATTCCTCCTCTCTCTCTTCATCTTGATGATGTGCGGACGGGCGGGGGGAGGGAGCTGGAACCGGTTCTAAACGGCACTGTAGATTTGTGGAACCTCTTCTATAGAAGAGGTTAGAACTGGCAGGAACCCACCCCTGGTTTGCATGCAGGGTCTACCTCAACTCACAATGGCCAACTCATCGCAGCCAACTTGCCGCAGCCAAGCCACTGTGGCCAAAGCACCATAGGCCAAGAGCCACACACTAATATTCAAGAAATAGTGGGATAGAATCATTAAAGAAAGGAGGCCCAAAATGCAATGGGAAGGACTAGTATTAAACTGTTTTTGAAAATGATTTTACAGAATGAAATTGAATTGTTGAAATGTCCCGTTGGCCGTGGTGAGTTGGCTGTAGCGAGTTGTCCCATTCCGGTGGATGCATGCAAGTGATCTCGTGTGAGACGTGGTCCTTTCTTTTCTGCCTTGTGTCCGGCCTGCAGCCATCTTTTATTTTGGGTCTTTGGCCTGCCACACTTTCTATTATTCTACTATGCCTTTTCTATTGTGGGAAAATGGGATGGGCGGATTGTACGGAGTTCGATGATATGTAGCCATAACAACATTCTTTCTGGAAAGCCAAGGTCATCCTTTGTCTTTGCACCTCTGCACCTGACCGGAACTGGATGGATGGAACTGCCAGCATGGCAGTGGGAGATTGGACCATGGGATGGATTTGTGGGTGTTAGGGGAAAGATCTTGAACTTTCAACTGGGTGGGGAAAACCAGGAAATTTTCAGATTCGGGTTTTCCCAAATGTGCCAACATGGCTCTCCTAATAAATTGGAACTTTGAGCAAGACTTTGCCTTGGACTCTGATTTAATTTTGGATGCTATTTGGAACCCTGACACCTTGGTTCCTTCGCTCTAGATACTGTGTAGGAAGTTAGCACCTACCCCTCTCCTAGGATGATTAGATGTTTGGGGAAATATTAAAAGGATAGAATATTTTCCCTAAAAGGAAGGCAGAAAGTTAGCTCCTCCCCACCTTTGTCAATGGACCATTAAGGTCTCAGTCAGTCTATTCTACATAACAAAGATCTGCCTCCTTCAGGCAGAGCCATAGCAGGAATCCCAAAGCCCTTTCATTACATCATCACCCAGCAAGGCTCAACCAAGCTTGGGAGTCTGACAACCAATCAAAATAAAAGCCCCCCGCTTGGAACTGAACTCAAATGGACATTTCTTCCAACACGCTGCTAAATTAACTCTCTGAGCATCCTTTGAGGTAGCTGTTTTCTGCCTTGGAGCTCTGATATGGCTGTCTTGTTGGGCTGCAGACAGATGGTTCTTGTTTCTGTTATTGGTTGGCTGGGGCAAGGAGACCCCAAAGCCCCCCCCCCTTCCATGTGTTTTGAGGCCACCCAAAATATTTAGGAAGATGCAAAAGAGGACAAGGGATTTCTGAGGTTCCATGTTGCCAACTTTTCCATCCCACATTTGTCTTCTCTTCCTTCCCTCCCCTCCCCTTTCCTCTTCCTTCCCTCACCTTCCTGTTCCTCTTCTTGCTGTTCTTCCTCCTCCACTTCTTTCCCTCTTTCTTCCTCCTCTTCCTTTTCTTCTTCCTCCCCCCTCCTCTTCCTCCTTTCCTCCCCACCCCCTCCCTTCCCCCTCCCCTCCTTCTCCCCCTGCTCTTCCTCCTTTCCCCTCCCTCCTCCTCTTCCTCTTCTCTCCCTCCCTCTCTTCCTCCCCTCCTTCTCTCTTTCCTCTCCCCTTCCTCACATCCTCCCTTCCTTCTCTCCTCCTCCTCTCCCCTTCCTCCTCCTTCTCTTCCTTCCTCCTCTTTTGTCCTCCATCCCTCTCCTCTTCTTCTCTCCCCTTCCTCCCCCTCCCCTTCCTGTACCTCTTCCTTCTGCTCTTCCTCCTCCATTTCTTTCCCGCCCTCTTCCTCTTCTTCCTCCCTCCCTCCTCCTCTTCTTCCCCTCTCCCTCCCCATATTCCTCCCCCTGCTCCTCCTTTCTCCTCCCCTCCCCTCTTCCTCTTCTCTCCCTCTGCCTCCTCTTTCCTTCCTCTTCTTCTATCCTTCCTCTCCTCCCCTTTCTGTTCCTCTTCCTTCTGCTCTCCCTCCTCCTCCTCTTTTTCCTCTCCTCTCCCTCCTCCTCTTCCTTCCCTCCTTCCTCCCCCCCCACCGCTTTTTGTGAGGAGCCCCCTGCCCCTTTTATGCCTCCCCTGGCCCACCGAGCCCCTCCAGCCGAGCGAGCAAGCGAGCAAAGCCCCCATGCTCGGCACAAGCACCCCCTCCTTCCCTCTGCATGCCTGTGCAGGCCCAGAGCTCCCCAAATTATCTCTCTTCTCCAAAGGGGGGGGAGGAAGGGAGGGGGGGGATAGGAGTCTTGCGGCGCGAGTCGAGGTGGGAGGGGGGGGAGGGCGCCTGAGAGTTCCCTTTCAATCTGCCACCGGCCTCCTGACACCCAAAATAAACAGCATAAGCCCAGAACATTCCGCCTTCGCAAGGGGCAGCGAGGGCTTGTCAAGGCGGCCTGTTTGAGTTGCTAGGATGATAATGTGGCATGACACATCTGAAATGAGACACTGGTTGCCATGGCGAGGGCTCGGGAGGAACTATCTCTCCAGAGGCAGAAATAAAACATGCTTTAAATGATGTTTGATTAGAATTTAGATCATGTAACTGAATGGCTGGGCTGCCTTTGCTCGGTGGCTCGCCTCCTGAAACACCCCCCTCCCCTTGTCATCTTCAGCTGATGGAACCACCATTCGCATTCATTGCAAAAAAAGAAGAAGCCAGCCCTTCAGTGGGGAAGGGGACCCCCGGGAGGTCGGGGTGAGGGTGCCGGATTCCGATCGCGAGCGTGGGGTGCGGCGGCCTTCCTTCTCCCCTCTCCCTCTGCCCCTAGCTTTATTTTTCGGGATGTCTGCAGGAGGGGTCCTTGGTGCTCTCTCAGCTTGGTTGCTTTCTTGCAGGTGTTTCATGCCCCAATTAGGTAACACCATCAGTGCCACTTGCTCATTGTACCGATCGTTGTGGCCCACCATCAGCGGCCAGCGATGCTGGCAGCAGAGTTGGACAGTGAGGAGGTTGGGGAGGAACATGGGCCAGTCCTGGAGGCTGGGGACGGCTCGGAGGAGGGCTCTGCATCGGAGCCAGAGACGGGGCCGAGGCCGTCTGACAGTGATCAGGTGCCTATGAAGCTGGACAGCAGTGAGGCAGAGGAACAGCTGGAGCCTGTTCCCAGTGTGCGCATGCGCAGAGCTGCCAGAAGAAAAGAACAACTCAGAAGTCAGAGTGGACTTGGGAGTAAAGTCAGAGATGGCAGGTGATTGCCCCCCCACCACTTAGGACATAAAAGAGGGGTGAAAGGGGAGCGGGCTTTTGTATATTATTTTAAAGCTGGTCCACATGGTTTTACAATACAATACAATACAATACAATACAATACAATACAATAATACAATACAATAGTAGAGTTGGAAGGGACCTTGGAGGTCTTCTAGTCCAACCCCCTGCTTAGGCAGGAAACCCTATACCATTTCAGACAGATGGATATCCAACATCTTCTTAAAGACTTCCAGTATTGGGGCATTCACAACTTCTGGAGGCAACTTCTGTTCCACTGATTCATTGTTCTAACTGTCAGGAAATTTCTCCTCAGTTCTAAGTTGCTTCTCTCCTTGATTAGTTTCCACCCATTGCTTCTTGTTGGGTGGAAACTAATTTTCATCTTTTGACCTCTGAAAGGTTAGAGAAACAGTCAAATGAATTTCCATACTTACAGATTATGTAAACACATTCATCAGGGCTTATTAATCCTTGAAATAAAACAAAAGCCGTCTTCAGCGAACTTCAAAATCAATTAAAAGAGAGGATGGGATGTATCTGAGAACTAAATTTAAAAAGGAAAAAAAAATCAGGTAAGGCAGTCTTACGCGATCTTCTCAATGTGTCACAATTAGACTTGGAAATGAGGTTCAACATTGATTAGTCAAACACACTGTTAAAACACTTGACAATGGATATATATCGGCTTGGGAGCTAAATTCACAGAGAAAACGAGAAAGAATTTTCTCCATCTAAACCAGGGATCTCAAAACTTGAAGGCTGATGGACTTCAACTCCCAGAATTCCCTAGCCTCATGTTTCCTGGAGAATTTATAATACAATTTTGTGCAGTGGCCTAAAGGTGGAGCTCTCGCCTCGTAATCAGGAGGCTGGGAGTTCAATCCTAGATAGGGGCGGATATTTCTCTCTCTGGGCACACTGAGAATACATCTGATGGGAAAAAAAAAACCTCCGCATTGGTGACATGAAAGGGATCCGGCCAGTAAACACACAGCTCCATTCAATTGCCCAGATTCCATCCCACAAGGAATTATTATGGGCTGATTAAAAGATTATGATGTTGGCTGGAGAATTCTGGGAGTTGAAGTCCATCCATCTTAAAAGTTGTCAAGTTTGGAGGCCCCTGTTCTAAATCAAAAATGTGAAAGATTCTCAAGGAGAAGCTCAGATGAGGTCCAGAAAATCAACAGACAGTTTATGTTTGCGAAGTTTTCTTGGTGTGAACGGTTGCCAGTTTTTAAAACTTCCCAATCTACAATGTAGCTCCGGGATCTCTTAGTGGTCTCCCATCCAAGCTCTCACCAGGTGTGAGCCCGCTTAGCTCATTGAAATAAGTGAAAATCAGTCAAGTGTTGTGAGCTGGGCACTGGAAGGAACCTTCAGAGATCATAAAATCAGAATTTCTTTGCCCGTTTTAGTAGTTTGCCATGCATGTTGCCTCAGAAACTGTATCTAAGGTTAATATTGATTTCTGTTTGTTCCAAGGGGTCAGAATTTTTTTGTGAGAAGGATGGGATTAAGGAAAAATTACAGGAGTCCTAAAATGTCTTCTAATGAATTCATCGAACACATTTTACCCAACCCTAAGTTTGCTTACATTTCAATCTTACGGGGGCTGCGAACCCCGCATTAATTTTGGATGAAATTCTGTAAATTGGCCCATTTGAGGTAGCTTGGTTCCAAAAACTACAATCAATTGGATTAGAGCTGGAAGGGACCTTGGAGGTCTTCTAGTCCAACCCCCTGCTCAGGCAGGAAACCCTCTATCATTTCAGACACTTGGTTGTTCAATCTCTTCTTAAAAACCTCCAGTGTTGGAGCATTCACAACTTCTGGAGGCAACTTCTGTTCCACTGATTAATTGATCTCACTATCAAGAAATTTCTCCTTAGTTCTAGGTTGCTTCTCTCCTTGATTGGTTTCCACCTATTGTTTCTTGTCCTGCCCTCGGGGGCCTTGGAGAATAGCTTGACTCCCTCTTCTTTGGGGCAGCCCCTGAGATAATGGAAGACTGCCAGCTTGTCACCCCTGGTCTTCTCTTAAAGAAGGGCAATTGAGATGTCCAGCTGCTTGAAACCAGAATCTTATGCAGGTTGATAACCAAAAGCAGAAGTAGGTAGCCTTGGGAATACAATCAGAGGCAGACATCTTCCAATATTTGAAAGGAAGTCATGCAGAAAAAAGGTTTTTTTTTTTTTGCTTTTTGCATTTTGTAATCTTGTTGGGGAAGGATTTCTGCACTGATTTACATTGGAGATACAGCAGTAGGAAGCTCTATAGGTAGTCCTCTCTTAAGAACTGGTTGCTTAATGACTGTTTGAGGTTACGACAGACCTACTTAACACCCGGTTCCGGAGTTCCAAAGGCTGCCCCAGTCACATGATTGCATTTTGGGTGCTTGGCAACCGGCTCACATTTATGGCTGTTTGCATTGTCTCTAGATCACATGACTGCAATTTCTGGTGGGCTTTTTTTTTTTTTTGCTGATTTCCTTCCAGATTTTGATAAAAAGCATCCTTTGAAGAAAATGGGTTTGCTTTATGACTATGGCGTTAGCTTAATGGCTGCCGCCAAAAAAAATTGGGCACAATCATATGCTGACTGCTTAATGACCACCACAATTTACTACCATAATTATGGTTGTAAATTGAGAACTACTTATAAATAGGAACAAGAAATGCAACTTTCCAAAATAAATCATGTATCATGTACCATGCATCATGTATCACATATCACATATCACATCACATATCATATATCGTCATATCATATCTACAAGTTTAGCAGATGTCTACAAATTTAGAATAGCAAAGTTGGAAGGGACCTTGTAGGTCCCCTTGCCCAAGCAGGAGATCCATTATAATAATATAATATAATATAATGTAATGTAATGTAATGTAATGTAATGTAATGTAATGTAATAATATAATATAATATAATATAATATAATATAATATAATATAATATAATATAAAGATAAGATAAGATGATAACATAACACAATACAATACAATATAATATAATATAATAATATTCCTCAACTTATGACCAAAAAAATTCTGTTGCTAAGTGAGACATTTGTTAAATGAGTTTGCCCCATTTTATGACATTTATTGCCAGAGTTGTTAAGTGAATCACTGCAGTTGTTAAATTAGTCAAATGCTTGTTAAGTGAATCTGGCTTCCCCATTGACTTTGCTTGTCAGAGAGCAACAAAAGGTAATCACATGAGCCCCAGGTTACTGTGACCGTCAGTTGACAAGTGTCTAAATTTTGATCATATAATCCTGGGGATGCTACAATGGTCATAAGTGTGAAAACTGGTCATAAGTCTATTGTAAGTCGAGGATTATCTGTATAATACACACACACACACACACACACACATTTGTTTTCGGGGAGAGAGAGAGAGAGAGAGAGAGAGAGAGAGAGAGGGAGAGAGAGAGAGAGAGAGAGAGAGAGAGAGAGAGAGAAGTACCATTCACTCATCATGACATCTCCTAAAGCCCACAAACTTGAAATTTGGCACGTATGTTCCTCTTGGTTTCTAGGTGCTCACTAAGAAAGGATTTTTTGAAATGACCACCAGATCTTTAGTATTTCTTATATAATAATTAACACGCTCTGATGCTAAGGAATTCTACTCCCCCTCCCCAGCTGAAAAGAACTCGGTTCCAACTGCCAGTTGCCTCACGTTCGGTTACCTCAGTTCAAACTGGCAGATGTTCCACGCCTTCACTCAGGAGCGGTCCAGGACTCCTTACAATACTAAACGTCAGTACCTTACCACAATGTCTACATCTTCCACCTATGGAACTGCTTCCGGACTCAAGGTGGAGGGAGTGATATTTTCTTATGTGTTTCAATCACAGTGAACAATGAACCGGATTTCTCCTGCATTGCCCAATCACATAGTTTTGTCGTGAAGCACGGGTATCCAGCTAGTATTGTTAATATATAATTTAAATAGAAAATAAAATAGGAAAGAACTCTCTAGCATGCATCTTTCAGATTAAAGGCGGCGAGAAGGATAAGATCTTTGATCAGGTTTTTAACAGAGGAGAATGAAACGTCTAACGTGTCTACTTAATTTCTTTGACTTTGATGCTGCCACACTCCCCACAAACTCCGGGTGGGGCACAGCATAAATCTGGTAATGCCATCATCAAAAGTTGATGGGCGAAACTAGAAATGTTGGCATACATCAAATCTTTCTAGCTCTACACAGGAAGAATAAACATGTCAGTTGCCAAGGGAGCTGGATTTACTTGTAAAATCTAACAAATTTTCAGAATTACTTCGGGAAAAAATGAAAACGGGAAAAAGTCTCCCTCCTTCTCTCTTTCTTTCCGTCTGTCTCTCCCTCCCTTTCTTTCTCCCGCCCTCTTTCTCACCCTCTCTTTCTCTCTTTCCATTTCTCTTTCTGTCTGTCTTCACCCTCTTTCTCCTTCCCTTTCTCTCAATCTCTCCACACTCTTTTTCTCTTCCTTTCTCTCTCCCTTTCTTTCTTTTCTCTCTCTCTCTCTTTCTTTTTGCCTCTCCATCCCTCTTTCTCTCTCTACTATCTCTTTCTCATTCTCCCTCCATTTCTCTTCTCATTCTCCCTCCCTCCCTCTCTCTCAATCTCCCACACTCTTTCTCTTTCCCCTTCTCTCTCTCTCTCTCCCTCCCACCCTCCCACCCTTTCTTTTCTTTTTCTTTCTTTCTTTCTTTCTTTCTTTCTTTCTTTCTTTCTTTCTTTCTTTCTTTCTTTCTTTCTTTCTTTCTCTTTGCCTCTCCCTCCCTCCCCTTGTCTTTCTTCCTTTCCCTCCCTCTTTCTCTCTCCCCTATCTCTTTCTCATTCTCCCTCCATTTCTCTTCTCTTTCTCCCTCCCTCCCTCCCTCTCAATCTCCCACTCTCCTTCTCTTTCCCCTTCTCTCTCTCTCCCTTCCTCCCACCCTCCCATCCTTTCTTTTCTTTCTTTCTTTCTTTCTTTCTTTCTTTCTTTCTTTCTTTCTTTCTTTCTTTCTTTCTTTCTTTCTTTCTTTCTTTCTCTTTGCCTCTCCCTCCCTCCCCTTGTCTTTCTTCCTTTCCCTCCCTCTTTCTCTCTCCCCTATCTCTTTCTCATTCTCCCTCTCTTTCTCCTTCCCCCTCCCTCCTCCATTTCCCTTCCTCTCTCTCTTTCTCCCTCTCCCCCCCCCTCTCTGTTCCTCTCCATCCTTCCCCTCTCTCTTTCTGCCTGGGCTTCTGTGTTTCCTTCAGAAGGTACACGATAGGCAATGTATTATCAAGAGCCAACATTACTCTGCCTGCTGAGAATTATGCAGATCCTCAACCTCCGAAGCCGAATAAATTATAAAAGGATTATTTCTGTTCCTGACAATAACTACTGTATCTCTTTGTCTCTCATAAATTAAAGGCCCTGCATTCTTTTCTCCCAGATAGGCCCACTCGCATGGATTTTGCCAGCCTGTTCCTATTTTCCCCACCTCTAAGTCTGTATAAACCCCGGAATCCATCAAAAGGCACGGAATGTAATGCTATCCAAGCTGCTAATGTCTATAGGAAAAGCTTGATTCTTATATAAAAATTAGATTCTGTCCACGGCGTGCAACAAATACTACTCTTTAAGTGAAAATAAATAAATAAATAAATAAATATGTGTGTGTGTGTGTGTATGTGTGTGTGTGTATGTATGTATGTATGTATGTATGTATGTATGTATGTATGTATCAGTGACGTGCAGTCAGGGGAGGCAGGGGAGGCAGAGCCTCACTGTTCTCATCATGAAAATAAAAATAAAAAATACTCCGGGAAGCTGCGAAAGTGGCTGAGAGAGGCGCGCGGCTTGGTTTTGCCTCCCTGGACATCGCAGCAGCAGCCCCAAGTGTGCTGATCTCGCCATTTTTTGCATCGGGCGAGCCCGGCATCCTTGCAAGGGGAATGGGACCACGTGTGCAGGAGGCTCCTCAGCGCCAGCCTCAGATCAGCGCAGCCGCAGTCCCCTTCATGTTGGCTCAAGAAGGAGGGGAATGGGACCACGTGTGCAGGGGAAGGGGACCGCGGTTCACGCTGATCTGAGGCTGGCGCTGAGGAGCCTCCTGCACACGTGATCCCATTCCCCTTGCAAGGATCCTGGGCTCGCCCGATGCAAAAAATGCCTAGGTAACATCATCAGTGCTAGAAGGGAGTGGGGGGGGGGGGGAAGGAGGAGAAAGGAGAAGTTTCTCTTCTCAGAAATGTCTTCTCAGTGGAGCTGTGGCAGCCTGCCTGTCCCTTTCTGACATTTCTGAGAAGAGAAACTTCTCCGGTCAGGCTGCGCCCGTGCGATCGGAGCAACCACACGGTTTGATGACGTCACCAGCCTCACCAGCCATAAACCTCACCGCACGTCACTGGTATGTATGTATGTATGTATGTATGTATGTATGTATGTATGTATGTATGTATGTGTGTTACAACCCCTGGTATGCCCAAATATGGGAGGGAACTCACCACTCCCCCTTTCTGTCTATCGGATCACTGCAGGAGACCATCCAGGCAGAAAACCATATTTTTAATGTTGCCTTTTTATATTTGTGTTGTATTTGTGTTGTATTTGTGCAGGAGGCTCCTCAGCGCTAACCTCAGATCAGCGCGAGCCGCGGTCCCTTTCATGTTGGCTCAGGAAGGAGGGGGATGGGACCGCGTCTGCAGGAGGCTCCTCAGCGCTAGCCTCAGATCAGCGCGAGCCACGGTCCCATTCCCCTCCTTCCTGAGCCAACATGAAGTTGTGCATAGTGGCAGAAGTGAGTATAGAAACACATACAGGTAATTCTGGACTTACAACAGTGACCATTTGAAGTTACAACGGCGCTGAAAAAAATGACTTATGACCGCTTTTCACACTTAGGACCAGAGGTGAGTTCCAACCGGTTCGGTTCAGTTTGGCTGAGGCGGTAGAAACGTGGCAGCCTGGGTCGCTGGAACCGGCAGCAAACCAGGCCTGCCACGCCCCCGAACCGGTTCTCTTGGCAGCGCCATGGCAGCATCCCCGTGATCACATGATTAAAAGTCAATGTCAGTAGCTAGGTGAAAGAGTGATCAACTCTTGATATTCAGAGGCTTGGCAACTGACTTGTATTTATGACGATTGCTGGGTCCCGGGGTAATGTGATCCCCTTTTGCGACCAAAGTCCATGGGGAAGCCTGATTCACATAAGAACCATGTTACTCACTTAATGTCAGTGATTCACTTAACAACAGTGGCAAGAAAGTTCGTAAAAGGGAGAAAAAAAATCACGTAACCAATGTTCCAACTAGCTGCAGAAATTTTGGGCTCAATAAATAAAGGGAGACTAGTATAGATCTATTTCAAGCTATTTAGCTCTCATCAGCTAGCCATACACTTACTGTCGGACGTCGAGGACTGCCTGTACTAGAAATGACGCTTGGGTATCCTGTAACCACTGCATTGATTCATTTAATGGCTGTGATTCATTTAATGGCTGCAGTGATTCATTTAGCCACTGTGGCAAGAAAGGTTGCAAAACGGGGCAAAACTCACTTCACAGAATGTCTCTCTCAGCAATGGAAATGTTGAGTTCCATTGTGGTTGTTGCCAGGCCTGCAGCCATCTTTTCTTTTGGACCTCAGGCCCGCCACACTTTCTATTATTCTACTCTGCATTTTCTATGGTGGGAAAATGGGAGGGGGGGATTGTATGGAGTTAGATGATAGGTAGCCATAACAAAATTCTTTCTAGAACGCCAAGGTCATCCTATGTCTCTGCACCTCTGCACCTGACCGGAACTGGATGGGTAGAAACTGCCAGCATGGCAGTGGGAGATTGGACCATGGGATGGACTTGTGTGTGTGTGGGGGCAAGATCTTGAACTTTCAACTGGGTGTGGAAAACCGGGAAGCTTTCAGATTTGGGTTTTCCCAGATGGCCCAACATGGCTCTCTTTATAAATTGGAACTTTGAGCAATACTTTGCCTTGGACTCTGATTTACTTTTGGATGCTATTTGGAACCCTGACAGTTGTAAGTTGAGGACTGTGATTGCTGTTTCCACCACCACCACCCATTCTGGTCAGTCATTCAATTCATCAACAGCAGTGTGGGTGAGAATTTACAATTGGGAAAATGGGAAATTGGCAAAGAGACAGACAGTAGAGATAGAGTCCGCGATTTACGACTACAGCTGGGCCCCAAATTTCCACCGCTTAGGAAAGTGGTTGTTAAGTGAATCACGTGCGATGCTGCAATCTCTTTTTTTTCCGCCATGGTTGTTAAGTGAATTACATGGTCATTAAGCAAATCCAGGATTGACTTTGCCTGTAGGAAGATGGCTGGGAAGGTCAGAAAGGGCGTTGACATGATCCCAGAATGCTGCAACCATCATCAATACATCCCAGGTGCCTAAATTGAAAATGATAGCGGGTTTTATCTATCTATCTATCAATCAATCAATCAATCAATCAGAATAGAGCTGGAAGGGGCCTTGAAGGTCTTCTAATCCAGCCCTCTCTTCAAGCAGGAGACCCTATATACCAGTTCAGACACATGGCTGTCCTCTCTCTTCTTAAAGGCCTCCAGTGATGAAGCACCCATAACTTCTGGTGGCAAGTTGTTCCACTGGTTAATTGTCCTCACTGTCAGGAAGTTTCTCCTCAATTCCAGGTTGATTTTCTCCTTGGTGAGTTTCCCTCCATTGTTTCTTGTCCTGCCTTCAAGTAAATAAGTTGACCCCCTCCTCTTTGTAGCAGCCCCTCAAATGCTGGAATACAGCTATCATCTCCCATCTTGTATTAGTGATGCCTTCGTATATCAAACCAGTGTATCTCAGCTTCATAGAAAGAACATGAGTGGCAACCAGTTTGACAGCTGTCTATTGAAAAGATACACCGACACAGATTGGAACTGCCAACAGAGAAGGCAATTGAGTTGACGGTTGGACTAGAAGACCTCTAAGGCTCCTTCTAACTTTATTATTCTATGATCTAGTCCAGTGGTTCCAAACGTTTTCAGTCCACCGCCCCCTTGGTGCTACAAACTGATCCCAGTGGTGGAATTCATTTTTTTTTTACTACTGGTTCTGTGGGTGTGGCTTGGTGGGCGTGGTTGGGGGGGGTCATGTGACTGGGCGGTTTGTAACAGGAAAATTCAAAACTATAACAATTAATTGCACATTTATTCAAAATCCAATTTAAAAACCTTTTTAGTTAATGTTAATTCAACAAAATTGTTGGACAAGATCCAGTGATACCAGGTTTTCAAAGTCTGATAGTCATTTATCAAAAACCTTAGTAACTAGTAACTTAGTAAACTCAGCAAAATTTAGTAACTACTACACTGTTCAGTAAATTCTTAATGTGATGGATGGGCTCGATGAAGTGATACCAGTTTCCCAATGTCTGGTTTTAAGTCACTTAGAAGAGTGCAATTTTTCCCAACCTTGGCAACTTGAAGATGTCTGGACTTCAACTCCCAGAATTCCCCAGCCTACTGGCTGGGGAATTCTGGGAGTTGAAGTCCAGACATCTTCAAGTTGCCAAAGTTGAGAGACACTGCTCTAAAAGCATCAGAACTGTTTTCCTCTCCTGGATTACAATACAATAGTAGAGTTGGAAGGGATCTTGGAGGTCTTCTAGTCCAGTGTTTCCCAACCTTGGCAACTTGAAGATGTCTGGACTTCAACTCCCAGAATTCCCCAGCCAATGCTGGCTGGGGAATTCTGGGAGTTGAAGTCCAGACATCTTCAAGTTGCCAAGGTTGGGAAACACTGTTCTAGTCCAACCCCCTGCCTAGGCGGGGGGTATTACGGTATCAGAGGAGCCTTTTCGGGGGCATTAACTCCTGGCTCTTGTTTCCAGTAGTTTTGGGTGATGGTTTGTCTGAAAAGACACTTAAAAAGAGCAGCCCGTTTCCTACCAGTTTGCCCCTGGAGTTCATGCAAAACTTGCTTCGTCGTTGCCCACGTCGAAATTCCCTTTGGCCATTGCCCTGCTGCCCCCTTCCCACCCAAGGAACACCACCCACCATCCCCTTTTCTGTGTCGCCAGAGGATTTTAGTTGCCACATGCACATATGGGGATCTCCGGTCCTGGGATCGCTCTTCGCGTGCCCGCAGAAAAGAGGGTTCCCTGCCTGCAGAACGCGATACTGCCATCCTTGGTGCACAGTGCGCGGATCGGCAGAGCTGAGATGCTGAGCTTGTCGATCAGAACGTTTCAGCAGTTCAGCAGTTCAAATCCCTAGCACCGCGTAACGGGGTAAGCTCCCGTTACTTGTCCCAGCTTCTGCCAACCTAACCGTTCAAAAGCATGCAAAAATGCAAGTAGAAAAATACGAACCACCTTTGGTGGGAAGGTAACAGCGTTCCGTGCGCCTTCGGCTTTTAGTCATGCCGGCCACATGACCACGGAGACGTCTTCGGACAGCACTGGCTCTTCGGCTTAGAAACGGAGATGAGCACCACCCCCTAGAGTCGGGAATGACTAGTACATATGTGCAAGGGGAACCTTTACCTTTACCTAATACTTCACGAGATTCTCCGTTGATGACTGCAAAAAACATTTGATTACCATTTGAGTAATAAGGAAACGACCTTGTTTTCCTGAAAATAAGACCTCTCCGGATAATAAGCCCTCATCCAAAATAAGCCCTCTCCGAAAATATTGCAACACAGCATCAGCCACGAGGTGACCATGCTCACCGCCTCCTGCACCTCAAAAATAATAAGACCTCCCCGAAAATAAGGCCAAGCGCTTATTTCAGGGGTCAAAAGAAAATAAGACCCTGTCTTATTTTCGAGGAAACGCGGTATTTATCTTCCCTCGCTTTGTGGCTAACCCTAATTTAAATTTTTTTAATTTTTTCCAACCTGTAACAGAAGATAACTATTCAGTGGGCTTTATTCCACTAAGAGAGGTACGAGCATCATGTGCCAACACCCCCTCCCCCACCCTCAATTCCTAACCTCGGAGAATATGATAAATTCTGTTTTATTGCTTCCAGCCCTGTTATTTAAAGTAATTAACCTTAATTTATAAATTTTTATTTCAAACGGCCTTTTAACTTGGCGAAGTGGCGGGCGAAGTCCATTTCCCAAGGCTGCTAATAGTCCCTCTATTTAATCAAAATTCATCCATCAGATTCCAGTGTTAAATCATCTTTTAATTGGGAGTTACATTCTGGTTAATAGTTTTATAATCTGCCCACTCTAATAGTTTTTACCACAGGGACCCACTCTATTTCTTTCCCGCTATTATGCCAAGGGTCAGCAGGGATCTTTTAAAACCTTTGCATCTCTCTTTTTCTCTTCCTTTCGGACAGCTTTATTCTCATTAATTGCTCGCTTGCAAATTCCCCATGCCCTCTCATTACGGCTGCACAACTTCTTCTGTCGTTGGAATGAACTTCACACCTTTTGACAAAGACTCGTCAATTAGTTCCCCCATCGCCAACTGAGATTCGGGCCCACTGCACGAAACCTGGTCCCTCCAATAGACAACAGCAAAATTTAAGTAGAGGTAATCATATAGGGACGCGGTGGCTCAGTGGCTAAGACGCTGAGCTTACTGATCAGAAAGGTTGGCAGTTCAGCGGTTCGAATCCCTAGCGCCGCGTAATGGAGTGAGCTCCCGTTGCTTGTCCCAGCTTCTGCCAAACCTACCAGTTCAAAAGCATGTAAAAATGCAAGTAGCACTGTCCCCTAGAGTCGGGAACGACTAGTACATATGTGCTAGTTGTTACCTTAATTATTTAGGATTAGGGTCCTTGGACTATCAGTGATCTAAAGGTCTGGGCATGATTTTTGAATGTAGGTTGTCAGCAGCTGAAGTTTGAGTCATTGGGCACATCATTGAACATGCAATGTTTCTAAGAATTCATTTGTTGCATTTTAAGAGAAGGGAATTATTTATATTTGTTATGAAGAGGGAAGATATTTCTTTTATATTTTATACTACTTGTGTGTGTATAAATTATATGTGTGTGTGTATAAATGTATATAATTGTATATATTCCTTTTCTTTCTAGTATATTCTTAATTTTCTTTCTTTTCTATTGTAATTGTCTGTCTGTCTGTCTCTCTATCTCTCTATCTATCATCTATCTATCTATCTATCTATCTATCTATCTATCTATCTATCATCTATCTATCTATCTATCTATCTATCTATCTATCTATCTATCTATCTATCTATCTCTATTATCTATCTTTCTACCTTTCTACTGGTATCTATATTATCTAGATCAGTGATGGTTAATGTCAGCGTTCCAATTATCATGTAGAATTAAATCAGAGTCCAAGGCAAATCTCTCCTTAAAGTTCCAATTTAATAAGTCAGACATGTTGGTACATCTGTGGAAATCCCAATTCTGGAAGTTATCTAGGATTCCCACCCAGTTGAAAGTTCATGATCTTGTCCCCGCACCCACCCTTCCATCACATGGTCCAATCTTCTTCTTCCACGCTGGCATCTCCACCCAGCTGGTTCTGGCCAGGTGCCAAGGTGCGGAGACAATGAATAACCTTGAGCTTCTAGAAAGGATTTTTTTTTTATTTTGAAAACAACACATTCTACCCATTGATATCCCCCCACCCCCTTAATGAATATGCATACTAAAGATGAAGCTAGAAAGAGAGTGTGGCAGGCCAAAGATTCTTAAATGAACCGCTGCAGGCCTGACAGTTAACCTTTTGGGTGCAGAATGCCCAAAACATGAGCCCAAACCCCAAAATGGTATGCAAACAGTCTTCTGTGCATGCGCTCCCACCCAGGGGAGAATTTTGGCAGGTTCTGACAGGTTCTGGACAACCGGTAGCAGAGATTTTGAGTAGTTCAGAGAACCAACAAATATCGCCTCTGAACAATTAATTAATACAATACAATACAATACAATAGTAGAGTTGGAAGGGACCTTGGAGGTCTTCTAGTCCAACCCCCTGCCTAGGCAAGAAACCCTACACCGTTTCAGACAAATAGCTATCCAACATCTTCTTAAAGACTTCCAGTCTTGGGGCATTCACAACTTCTGGAGGCAACTTCTGTTCCACTGATTAATTGTTCTAACTATCAGGAAGTTTCTCCTCAGTTCTAAGTTGCTTCTCTCCTTGATTAGTTTCCACCCATTGCTTCTTGTTCTGTCCTCAGGTGCCTTGGAGAATAGCTTGACTCCCTCTTCTATGTGGCAACCCCTGAGATATTGGAAGACTGCTATCATGTCTTAATCAGTGGAATGACTTGCCTTCAGATGTGTTGGGTGTTCCATCATTGAGGTTTTTAAGAAGAGATGGGGCAGTCATTTGTATGACAAGGTATAGAGCAGCAGAATTGGGGAACTTTTTTCTCTTCGGCTGCAAGTGCTATTGCGTGCACCCCCATAATTTAATGCCCCCCCACTGTGCCCCCTGTGCATGCGCATGGAACCCCCCCCTCCAGCTGCCCCGCGGATACGTGCATGGCTTTCTTGGAGCCTGTGGAGGGCGAAAGAGGCCTCTCCCCCCACCCGGAGCCCTCCGGAGGCCAGAAATGGCCTGTTTACATATACCCAACGCGCAAACTGGAAGTTCAGGAACGGACTTCCGGGTTGCCCGTTGGGCTGTTTTTGTCCCTGAAGCCTCCGGAGGACGAAAAACAGCCCAACGTACAAACTGGAAGTCTGTCCCCAAGCTTCCGGTTTGCACATTGGGCAGATTTCCCCCCCTACAGAGGCTTCCGGAGACTCCCGGACGCTTCCCTGAAGCCTCTGGAGGGTGAACAACAGCCCAACGTGCAAACTGAAAGTCTGTTTCCAAACTTCCAGTTTGCGTGTTGGGCATATGTTTGCCCTACAGAAGCTTCTGGAGGCTTCCCTGAAGCTTCCGGAGGGCGAAAAGTGGCAAAAAATCAAGGTCAAAAATCAGCTGGCTACTGCGTGCATCAGTGGTGGGTTCTGGGCAGTACGGCCCAGTACGGCCATACCGGTATTAGCTGGGAGCAGCAGCCACTGTACCAGTACAGTGGCTCATTTGGCCCTGCCATCTAATCGCCCATGTTCCTTACTTGTTTTTGAAGCAACTGGGCCAATTGCACATATGCTCACAGCGTCCGATACCTGCATGACCTCTGCTGAGCAGCTGGGTGTCGCAGGGTGATGGCATGCACATGCGTGCACAGTGCATGTGTCCAACGAGGATGCCTAGCCCCATGTACAGCGTACCGGTTGCGATCGGAGCCGGAACCCACCCCTGGCGTGCATGCGTGCTGGAGCTGACAGGGCAATGTCTTGCGTGTCCTCAGAAAGGGCTTCGCACGCCATCTGTGGCATGCGTGCCATAGGTCGGCCATCACGGGACTAGAAGATCTCCAAGTTCCCTTCCCACTCTGTTATTCCATTATTCTGCCTTCCGCCCTTCTGCCAGACACAGACAACCGTTAAATCAATTAGCTCAGTGATTTGACAGTAGGTCTGTTAATTTGGTGGCTCAGTGGTTAGAATGCAGTACTGCAGGCTAACTCTGCCCACTGCCAGGAGTTCCATCCTTACCAACTCAAGGTTGCCTCAGCCTTCCCTCCTTCCAAGGTTGGTAAAATGAGGACCCAGATTGTTGGGGGGGCAAGATGCTGACTGTGTAATCCACTTAGAAATGGCTCTAAAGCACTGCGAAGCGGTATATAAGTCTAAGTGCTATTGTTATTCTATTGCAGGCTAACTCTGCTCAGTGCCGGGAGTTCGATCCTGATCAGCATAAGGTTGCCTCAGCCTTCTCTCCTTCCAAGGTTGGTAAAATGAGGACCCAGATTGTTGGGGGGCAAGATGCTGACTGTGTAATCCACTTAGAAATGGCTCTAAAGCACCGTGAAGCGGTATATAAGTCTAAAGCACTGTGAAGCGGTATATAAGTCTAAGTACTACTGTTATTGTATTGCAGGCTAATTCTGCTCAGTGCCAGGAGTTCGATCCTGATCAGCATGAGGTTGACCCATCCTTCCATCCTTCCAAGGTCAGTAAAATGAGGACCCAGATTGTTGGGGTCAGGATGCTGACCAGTGGTGGGTTTCACATTTTGTTACCACCGGTTCGTAGCGCATGCTCCTGGCCTTCCCTGAATGCCCTTTGCTCGTGCAACTTTCATGCGCGCGCCCGGCCTCTAAAATGTGCTTAAATAGGATAGCATGGAACTGGGGTGGGTGGGAGGAAAGGCGGGCCCACCCGTGATTTTTGCTACCGTTTCGGGTGAACTGGTACGAAGCAGCTGAATACCACCTCTGATGCCGCTTAGGGAGAGCCATAAAGCATTGTGAAGCGGTATATAAGTCTAAGTGCTATTGCTATCAGAAGCCAATATTATACAGGGGATGGCTTCCTCAAGCCTCAGCTTTAAAAGAGGCCCCCCTCCATTCTCTGCTCCTCCCATCCTACCAATAGACTTACAGTAGCTTCCTCTCTATGGAAAGCAGGGGACAACAGAGACTCTAAAACCCTGGTTTGCAAACCCAAAGCTCAAGCCAGGGTTAGGATTCAGGGGGAAACCATGTTTTTTTTTAAAAAAAACACTGCCTTTTACATTCCCTCCCCCTCCCCCGGCCAAGCTCTGTAAAACCATTCCAGACAGATAAACCGAAATGAGAATCTTCGAGTGGCAACAGAATTATTGTGCAATTACGATGCTTTCCCCCCGCCCCACCCCTTCCCCACCGACTCTCCTTCTGGCTGAACGCAATTTGATGTTTTACGTCCTTTACTACCAATTCTGTTTCCTGCTCATTCTCCCTCCCTCCCTCCCTGGATAATCCTATGCGGTGGCATTATAATAGCCGTAGTAATTTTTTTTATTGTGGCCACAGACCAGCCTTTACAATCATTTAGTCCATTTAAGGCACAATCCTGTTTCGTTCGTCGGAAGCGTGGGAAGAAACATCCATCTCGGTTCAGTTCCAAGCAGGGACGAAGACACTGGAAACATGGAGGCTGATTGGAAAGATGGTTTATTGACGAAGCAGAATCGTACGTTTTTGTGGTTCTGCGGCAGGTGACAAAATGGAGTTGAGAGTGGGTTTTTTTTTTTTTTTTGAATACCTTCTCTTGGGCTTTGTATTTGAGCTTCCTGTTCCTGTGCAAGAACATGTCCTTTAATATTCTATTGGCTGTTGTCAGATTCCTATGAGGTCATGTAGGGGTCACAGCTGGCTCTATAGGCAAAAGAGGAAATGCAAATCCTAGGTCACTGATGGCTAACCATTTTGTCGTCGCATGGCGAAAACGTGCCCCCACCCATAATACAATGCGCATGTGACACCCCCCCTTGCGCATGCGTGCGTGACCCCTGTGGTCTCCCCACCCCACTGCATGCGCACATTACCCCCCTGCACTCTCTCGCCTCTGCACTCCCCCCCATATGTTGTGCGACCCCCCCCATTTCGGGCTTACTAGTCCTCCCTGCAGCCTCCTCGGAGTAAAAATGGGCCATGGGGGGGCATGCTCACCTCCCCCTCCCCCTTGTGCCTATTCTGGGCCTAGTAGGCCTCCCTGCAGCCTCCTGGGAACACCGACCTCCCCCGTGCATGCATGCACAGCTCCCGTGCATGCACATGCACCTCCCGCATCCGACTGCCCCCACGCATGCATGGGAGAAACACAAAAATCAGATGGCCGCCAGGAGGCATGCAGGCATGTGTGGTGGAGCTGGGCTGGGGTGACGGCTCGTGTGCCGGCAGAAAGGGCTTCGCATGCCACCTGTGGCATGCGTGCCTAGGTTCCCCCTCATGCCTAGGTGCTTATCTGAGCTAATTTGGTTGAAGTTTGGACTGCTCTGGAGGGATGCAATGCAGGAGCTCGTGTTCTGAAAGAATGTTGCCCAGTTCTGGCTTAATGGCTTTCTTCCTTTTTTTGGATCTTGAGTGAGGGGGCGAACCCTACCACTCCCCCATTGTCCAGACTCCCAGCTGCAGGGAGTTTCAAAATATCCTGCCTTGAATGGATTTCCACCCGCAGTCTTTGCTTCGCTTATGAATGGAGCTATCGAGTTTTCAATCAGCTCCCTATTATTACGCGCCGACATCTGCGGTGGGCTCTTGAAGGAAACTTTCTGCCTCTAAAAAACCCCCACAAATTTCTTCATTTTTCATTTAGGGGAATGAAAAATACTCTCCCCTTTTTAAACAAAATATTTCATTCTTCTAGGAGGGTGGGTGTTGACTTCCTACAGAGATGGTGTCCCATTCCAAATTGTCCACCCGCTTTCGGCTGTGTAAGGAGAAGGAGGAAGGACTTTCGCCGATTGCAGAGGCGAGATCTTAATCTCGGGGACGACTTTCATCCAGGCCCATCTTGATGAAGTGGTTGTTAATTAAAAAAATCAGTAGCAAGCAATGGATTAAGTCATTAGTGGCCGAGATGTTATTAAGCTGCGAAACAGCCACGTGTGGTAGCTTAAACTTTTTGTCTTGGAAGGAAGAACAATGGAGGAGAAATCCACTGTTCGTTTGGCTGCTAACATCCCCCCCCCCCAAAAAAGAAAGAAAGAATAGCATAGCATAGCATAGCATAGAATAGAACAGAACAACAGTTGGAAGGGACCTTGGAGGTCTTCTAGTCCAACCCCCTGCTTAGGCAGGAAACCCTACACTACTTCAGACAAATGGCTATCCAATATCTTTTTAAAAATTTCCAGTGTCGTGGCATTCACAACTTCTGGAGAAAAAGTTGTTCCACTGATTAATTGCTCTAACTGCCAGGAATTTTCTCCTGAGTTCAAAGTTGCTTCTCTCCTTGATTAGTTTCCACCCATTGCTTCTTGTCCTACCCTCAGGTGCTTTGGAGAATGGCTTGACTCCAGTGTGCGGTGAGGTTTATGGCTGGTGAGGCACTGGCACAGTGGTGGGCTTCAAATATTTTTAGACTTGTGGACTTCAACGCCCAGAATTCCACAGCCAGGCATGCTCAGTTCCGATTTAAAACGACAGCATTTGCTTCCCTCCTTTGTGAAATAAGTTTCCTTTTTTTCATTTTCTTTTTCTTCTCCCTTTCCCTCCTTCCTCCCTCTCTCCCTTCCTCCCCCTCTCTCAAATACACACACACACACACACACACACACACACACACACACACGTTGGATTGGACTATCTCTCCTACCCCCTTCCCTCTCTCACTCACTCTCAAACAAAGAAACACACACACAAGTTGGATTGGATATCTTTTCCAGTGGCTTGAAAGCAGCTCTTCTGCCATCCCCCCATCCCCCTGCTGTCTTCCCCAAACACCTCCACCATTGCAAATGCAGCCTGCTGTCTGGGTGGGAAATGCCTGGAATGCAATAAAGCCCACCCACTCACCTCCTGTTGGCAGGCTGGGGTGAGAGAAGAGGCAGAGAAGCCAGAGGGGAGCCGATCCGAGCCTTCCAAAAGAAAGAGGCTGGGGGAAAGTGTGTGTGCTACAGCATGGCTTTTTGCCTGGCTTCCATGGATGACTCTGCTTAACTGTTAAAAAAAGCCTCTAAAACAGCGCCCTCTACTATGAGGCAGGAGAACTGCGTGCCTCAAGTACGTCAGGAATTTTTAGGCTTTTAACCCTTGCTTAACTCTGCTCGAGTGATCATAAAATGCCTAAAGTCAGACTAGGTGAGGCATGCAGTTCTACTGCCTCATAGTAGAGGGCGCTTTTTAGAGGCTTTTTTAAACAGTTAAGCAGAATCATCCACGGTGAGGCAGCAACTAGCTCAGCTTTTTTCTTTTACAATTTTTCTTTTCTTTTCATGATGACAGGGGTGAGGCTGTGCCTCACTTGCCTCACCTGACTGCACATCACTGCTTGACTCCCACTTCTTTGTGGCAACCCCTGAGATATTGGAAGACTGCTATCATGTCTCCCCTAGTCCTTCTTTTCATTCAACTAGACATACCCAGTTCCTGCAACCGTTCATTGTATGTTTTAGCCTCCAGTCTCAATTAGCCTCCAGGAAATTACAGGTAGTCCTCGACTTACGACCACAATTGATCCCCAAATTTCCATTGTTAAGTGAGACATTTCTTAAATGAGCTCTTCCCCATTTTATGACCATTCTTGCCTCACCTGTTAAGTGAATCACTGCAGTTGATAAGTCAGTAACCTTGATGGGGCGATTCTGATATGCAGATAGGCCTCTGTGAGGTCGATGGAGGCCCGGTAATTGCCCTGTCTGATGCCCTCTAGGATGGATTTCAGAGAGGCCAACTTGAACCTACGGTAGACCACTCTGGAATTGAGCAGTTTAAGGTCCAAAATGTCTCTCCACCCCCTGAACTCTTGGGGACCAGGAACAGGTTTGAATAGAATTCAGAGCCCTTCTCCCCTCTGGTACCCTCTCTATAGCCCTGATGTCTAACAGGTGTTTGATGGCGTTAGCCTTATAAATAATAATAATAATAAATAAATATTTATTTCTTAGCCACACCCTCTCCCGAAGGACTCGGGGCGGCGTACAATGAAACATATGAAATAAATATGTGGACAAAACAAACATATAACAGAGACATATACCGAGACATACACAAGGAGGAGGTCGGCTGATGAATAAAAAACAATTAGAATACAGTGATTAAAAACCCCCTAAATAATTAAATATAATTAAAATACCCAATTAAAAACCCGTCAGGAGCGATATGGTTAGATCAAAGTTGAGCCAGGCCAGCTACTTGGAATAGGTGGGTCTTAAGCTTAATACGAAAGGAGCGGAGGTCAGAGGTATTCCTAATATCCGGAGGGAGGTCATTCCACAGGGCTGGGCCCGCCACAGAGAAGGCTGTACTCCTAGGCGCCGCCCCCTGACACTGTCTAGTGGACGGCACCTGGAGGAGGCCCTCTCTGTGCGAGCGGATTGGTCGCAGGGATGTATGGGGCAGAATACGATCCCGCAAGTAACTAGGTCCTGAGCCATGGAGCGCTTTAAAGATTGTTATCAAAACCTTGAAACGCACCCGATAGACCACAGGAAGCCAGTGCAGCTCGCGCAGGAACGGTGTCACATGGGAGTACCTAGTACTCCCCATAATTACCCGCGCGGCTGCGTTCTGGACCAACTGTAGCCTCCGGGTGCATTTCAAGGGAAGCCCCATGTAGAGAAGGGCCTTAAAGGCCCTTTTGGCTGGGTCTCTGGAGGAGGTGAAGGTGCGGAATCTATTTGGGGGCTGCGAGCGGAACTCCAGCTGAAGCCCGAGCCTAACCGTCTGGAGGACCCACTCGTCCAATGTGATGCGATCCCAGGCATCCGCAAATAGGGAGAGGCGACCGCCTCTGACACAGAGCCCTTGTCCGAGCCTTCCCCAGACTCCAGGACTGGCCCATCTTCCTCCCCAACCTCCTCACTGTCCGAATCTGCTGCCAGCTCCACTGGCCACTGCCTGGCCACAACAGATTAGCTAAACAGTTGGTCCTGCCACTTAGCTGAGCACATGGGATTGTTTTATCCCTTTCTCTTAGATTATGGCCTTTGTCCTAAACTACTTTTGTTGTTGTTGTGACTATTCACGTTTTGTGGTGTAATCTGTTAGATTGGGTAATGGAAAGGCACACAAGGCTAAAAGGCAACAACAGCTCTTTATTAAAGTGCAACAAGTAAGAACAATCCAGCGAAGGTTGAGTCTGACAGCAGCCCTTTTATAGGGAGCTGTCAGACCCTTCAACCAATGAGATTAAACCTCTGTTCCCACCAGAACAGCGGACCTTGGTGGAAACCACTACAGTTGAAGCAAGTATCTAACACCCCTCCCCGCTTAGATGGAACAATCCTACTTGTTACGTAGTCACGCAGGTAGGCGGGCTTTTGGGTAGCTCTGCCAGACCTGCGCAGTTCAGTCAGAGGGTGTTCTTTGGACAGGTCGGACGGACCTGTTTGCTCCGCAACTCCGCTTGGTGAAAGCTCCTGGAACCTTTCACAGGCTGCGGCTGGAGCTTCTGGAGCCAGTTCGCTCGGAGCTTGCTGCGGGTCTGCAACATAACCAGATAGGTTTCCCAGTACTCTCAGGCTTGAGCTGCCTGTAGAAGGAGTGAGTGTTTGCTCTGTTTGGGTAGGGCTTTGGCTAACTTGGGCAGGAGTTACCTCTGGTTGTCTAAGAGTGGAGTTGGAGAGGCAGCCACGGAGTTGGTTAACGTGCCTTCTCCAATTCCAACCATCCTCGAGCTCTACAAGGTAAGAATCCACAGAGTTCCGCCAATGTAGTTGTGGGCGTAAACTGAATCCCCTATGCTAAAGTTCCAAATCTTGCTTGTGGAGTCAGGGGGTGATGCGGCAGAATAGTTTGGGTGTAGCCAGGCTAAGTGGGACTGTAGCCGGCGACCCATGAGAAGATCGGAGGGGGTTCTCCCTGTAGTGGCACTGGGTGCGATATGTTGGATTAGCAGATAATGGTCAACCCGTGTTTGCCAATCTCCCGGGCCCATCCTAGAGAGGTCCTCTTTTGCAGATCTCACCATTCTCTCCACCTGACCATTGGATGCCGGATGGAATGACACTACCAGGGCATGCCTGATTCCCTGAACTGCTAGGAAGGTCTCAAATTGCATGGCTGTGAATTGGGGCCTGTTGTCAGAGACCAGGACATTGGGCAGGCCGTGTATGGAGAAAAGGCGTACCTTGATGACCACTATAGTTTGAAGCAAGTATCTAACACAATCCTTGACACTTTAAACCTAACAAGCCATAGATGTAAATGTCCATTTCTCATACCGCACATATTTATCAGGGTGCCGTCAGCCAGACAGTGTCGGCTGGTGGCCCACAGGGGGAGAGCCTTCTCTGTGGGAGCGCCTTCCCTCTGCAATGAGCTGCCCCCAGAGCTTCGCATAATCCCTGACCTCCGGTCCTTCCGACATGCCCTAAAAAGTTGGCTTTTCCAGCAAGCCGGCCTGGCCTGTTAATTTTAACTCATTTTTTAAATGTATTGTTCTATAAATTCAATTTGTTTTTTTGGATATATATTTAATTTCTTTTTAACTTTTGGGATGTGTGTTTTTTAATGTTGTACGCCGTCCTGAGTCCTTTGGGAGAAGGGCGGCATATAAATCCAATAAAAACAAAACAAAAACAAAACAAGACAAATGGAAAGAACTACTTTCATTTTGAGGGGGAGTACAGGTAATCCTCAATTTATGACCACAATTGAGCCCATGTTGTTAAGAAATCATACAATTGTGGTCAAATGAAAATTGAGGCATGATGATAGTAATATCTATAATTATATTTCATTCAAAATATATGATTTGATATGCATTATAGGTGATGACGGTGGAAGAGATGCACAAAAGCTTTTTGCAACCAATTGACACACTTCCTATAGTATGTAAAGAAAGAGGATTCTGTATTTGTATTTATTCAAAAATAAAATAAAAAATAAAAAAAGAAATTGTACAGAAGTTTCTCTTTTTCTCTCTCTGTCTTTTTCTCTCTGTCTTTCTCTACCTCTCTCTGTCTCTGTATTTCTCTCTCCTTTTCGCTCACTTTCTGTCTCTCTCTTTTCTCTCTCTTTCTCTACCTCTCTCTCCTTTTCTCCTCTTTCTGTCTTTTTACTCTCTCTTTTTCTCTTTTTACTCTACCTCTCTCTTTCATTCTCTTTCTCTCTTTTCTCTCTCTCTTTCTCTCTGTCCCCTTTTCTCTTTCCAGCCCTTTCTCTCTCTCTCTCTTTCTGTCTCTCTTTTTCTCTCTTTCTCTACCTCTCTCTCCTTTTCTCCTCTTTCTGTCTTTTCTCTCTTTCTCTCTCTCTTTTCTCTTTCTCTACCTCTCTCTCTTTCATTCTCTCTCTCTTTATCTTGCTCTCTTTCTCTCTGTCCCTTTCTCTCTCTGTCTTTCTCTACCACTTTTTCTCTTTCTACCGCATTTTCTCTTTCTCTCTCTTTCTCTGTCTCTTTTTCTCCTTTTCTCTCTTTCCTTTTCTCTATTTCTCTGTCTCTCTCTCCCCTTTTCTCTCTCTCTGTGTCTCTCTCTGTCTCTGTCTCTCTTTCTCTTTCTCCACACAGATATCACTGACCAACATGAAACCGGGGTGCCCTTGAAAGATGTTGCGTTCCTGGAGAAAAAAAAAGGGGGGGGACTTGACCTTGAAATTTTTCTTCTTTGGAGATCAAGCCCCTGCATCCTTCCCTCTCCCTCCCTCCACATCGATCGCTCACATTCTCTCCCCTCCCCCATCTCATTTTCTTCCTCCAAAGATGAAAGGGGGAGAGGGGGGGGAGGGTGGTGGAAGCATCTTGGAAGAACTAATTTACTTAAAATTTACACTCCTTGGTCCTCCGTCTCCTCCCTTCCTCGAATCCGGCTCCCCTTTCGTTGCTATGAAGTGCCATCGATCGCCAGATCTATAACGGGCAGCGCTGAGCGGCTCCAGGTGGGCGGTGGGGAATTGGAAGGCTAAAGTTTCATTTCCATCTGAATGGAGCCGAAAATAATCCCCTTTTCCTACCTTCAAAGCTTCCCAAGATTGGGCTTCTCTCGTTGTTGGAACTGGGCAGTTTTGGGAGAGAGAAATGAGGTTAATTTCCCCTTGACTGGCTCTTCCCTCCTCTTCTCTCCTCTCCTCTCCTCTCCTCTCCTCTTCTGTCCTCTCTTCTCCTCTCCTCTCTTCTCTCTTCTCTCCTCTCTTCTTCCCTCCTGCCCTTCCCTCTTCTCTTCTTTTCTCCCCTCTCCTCTCTTCTCCTCTCCTCTTCTATTCTTCTCTCTTCTCTTCTCTTCTCTTCTCTTCTCTTCTCTTCTCTCCTTTCTTCTCCCCTCCTGCTCTTCCCTCTTCTCTTCTTTTCTCCCCTCTCCTCTCCTCTCCTCTCCTCTCCTGTTTTCTTCTCTTCTATTCCCTCCCCTCCCCTCCTCTCCCCTTCTCTTCTCTCCTCTTTTCTACTCTTCTCTTCTCTCATTTCCTCTCCTTTCCCACTCTCCACTCTCCTCCCTTCCCCTTCCCTCTCCTCTCCTTCCTTTTCCTCCCCCCTCTTTTTCCCCTCCCCCTCCCTCCCCCTCTCCTCTCCTTCTGTTTCCCTTTCCTTCCCTCTTCTTTCTCCTCCACCCTCCCCTCTCTGTTCCCTCTCCACTTCTCTCACCCTCTCCCTCACCTCCTCTCCCTTTCTCTCCTCTCCTCTTTTCTTCTCTTCTCTCCTTTCCTCTTCCTTCCCTCCTCTCCCACACTCCCCTCTCCTTCCCTCTCCTCCCTCCCCCTTCCCTCTCCTCTCCTCTTCCATTCTCCCCTCCTCCTTCCTTTTCCTTCCCTCCCTCCCCTCTTTTTTCCTCTCCCCCTCCCTCCTCCTCTTCTCTCCTTCTATTTCCCTTTCCTTCCTTCCTTCTTTCTCCTCCATCCGCTCCTCTCTCTGTCCCCTCCTATTGTTTCAGTGAACCGGTCCAAACTGGCTGAATACTACCTCTGACCATAGGTCAATAGAAATTACAACCCAAGGGTTTTTTTTTTTGGGGGGGGGGGGAATGCATCGGAGGCCTGAAATCTTCGGCCCTTCCGTCTCTCCAAATAGAGAACACTTCAAGCGTGGATCATTTGGGAGCTAGATTAGAACGCAACCTGCAAAGACGGAGGTAAGTGGCCCCATCTCCTTTGCTCAGATCCATAAAATACGATCAACTTTAATTAGTAAGAGCAACTTAGCTGCAATAAGTTCCCAGAGATCAGCGTGAAAGCCCATCAGATTTCCAACCTGGAAATAAGGAGGAATTTCCTGAGAGTGGAAACGATTCAATCAATGGAACAATTTGCTTCCTGGAGTTTTGTGGAAGGAAAAAAATTGGAGAACCATTTGTCCAGGATGGTAAAAGGACTCCTGCCTTGGACTACAAGTTTAAAAAAACAACAACCATGAACACTAACATTTCCCACACACCCTTTTATGTTTTTGTATGTGAAGGTGGGCTCCATCTTCCCAGTGATAAATCAAACAGCTCATGATTGATTGATTGATTGATATGCTGGCTTTATTATTTTTATGAATAACGCAGGGCATCAAACATACTTAATATTCCTCTTCCTCATCCTGTTGTCCCCACAACAAAAACCTTGGGAGGTGAATTGGGCTGAGAGAGGATGACTGGCCCGAAGTCACCCAGTAGGCTTTCATGCTTAAAGCAGGAACCGGAACTCCCAGGCTCCTGGTGATTGGCCCAAAGTCCCTGAGCTGGGCTTTCATGTCTAAAATGGGATTAGAACTCACAGTCTCTGGATGATTGGCCCAAATTCACCTAGCTGAGTTTCTTCTCTAGGGTGAAACTAGAACTCACTGTCTCCTGGTGATTGACCCAAATTCACCTAGCTTTCTTGCCTAAGGTGAAACTAGAACTCACCGTCTCCTGGTGATTGGCCCAAATTCACCTAGTTGGGTTTCTTCTCTAGGGTGAAACTAGAACTCACTGTCTCCTGGTGATTGGCCCAAATTCACCTAGCTGAGTTTCTTGCCTAAGGTGAAACTAGAACTCACTGTCTCCTGGTGATTGGCCCAAGTTCACCTAGCTGAGTTTCTTCTCTAGGGTGAAACTAGAACTCACCGTCTCCTGGTGATTGGCCCAAATTCACCTAGCTGAGTTTCTTCTCTAGGGTGAAACTAGAACTCACCGTCTCCTGGTGATTGGCCCAAGTTCACCTAGCTGAGTTTCTTCTCTAGGGTGAAACTAGAACTCACTGTCTCCTGGTGATTGACCCAAATTCACCTAGCTGAGTTTCTTCTCTAGGGTGAAACTAGAACTCACCGTCTCCTGGTGATTGGCCCAAGTTCACCTAGCTGAGTTTCTTCTCTAGGGTGAAACTAGAACTCACTGTCTCCTGGTGATTGACCCAAATTCACCTAGCTTTCTTGCCTAAGGTGAAACTAGAACTCACCGTCTCCTGGTGATTGGCCCAAATTCACCTAGTTGGGTTTCTTCTCTAGGGTGAAACTAGAACTCACTGTCTCCTGGTGATTGGCCCAAATTCACCTAGCTGAGTTTCTTGCCTAAGGTGAAACTAGAACTCACAGTCTCCTGGTGATTGGCCCAAATTCACCTAGCTGAGTTTCTTCTCTAGGGTGAAACTAGAACTCACCGTCTCCTGGTGATTGGCCCAAATTCACCTAGCTGAGTGTCTTCTCTAGGGTGAAACTAGAACTCACCGTCTCCTGGTGATTGGCCCAAATTCACCTAGCCGAGTTTCTTCTCTAGGGTGAAACTAGAACTCACCGTCTCCTGGTGATTGGCCCAAATTCACCTAGCTGAGTTTCTTCTCTAGGGTGAAACTAGAACTCACCGTCTCCTGGTGATTGGCCCAAATTCACCTAGCTGAGTTTCTTCTCTAGGGTGAAACTAGAACTCACCGTCTCCTGGTGATTGGCCCAAATTCACCTAGCTGAGTTTCTTCTCTAGGGTGAAACTAGAACTCACCGTCTCCTGGTGATTGGCCCAAATTCACCTAGCTGAGTTTCTTCTCTAGGGTGAAACTAGAACTCACTGTCTCCTGGTGATTGACCCAAATTCACCTAGCTTTCTTGCCTAAGGTGAAACTAGAACTCACCGTCTCCTGGTGATTGGCCCAAATTCACCTAGTTGGGTTTCTTCTCTAGGGTGAAACTAGAACTCACCGTCTCCTGGTGATTGGCCCAAATTCACCTAGCTGAGTTTCTTCTCTAGGGTGAAACTAGAACTCACTGTCTCCTGGTGATTGACCCAAATTCACCTAGCTTTCTTGCCTAAGGTGAAACTAGAACTCACCGTCTCCTGGTGATTGGCCCAAATTCACCTAGTTGGGTTTCTTCTCTAGGGTGAAACTAGAACTCACCGTCTCCTGGTGATTGGCCCAAATTCACCTAGCTGAGTTTCTTCTCTAGGGTGAAACTAGAACTCACCGTCTCCTGGTGATTGGCCCAAATTCACCTAGCTGAGTTTCTTCTCTAGGGTGAAACTAGAACTCACCGTCTCCTGGTGGTTGGCCCAAATTCACCTAGCTGAGTTTCTTCTCTAGGGTGAAACTAGAACTCACCGTCTCCTGGTGATTGGCCCAAATTCACCTAGCTGAGTTTCTTCTCTAGGGTGAAACTAGAACTCACCGTCTCCTGGTGATTGGCCCAAATTCACCTAGCTGAGTTTCTTCTCTAGGGTGAAACTAGAACTCACCGTCTCCTGGTGATTGGCCCAAATTCACCTAGCCGAGTTTCTTGCCTAAGGTGAAACTAGAACTCACCGTCTCCTGGTGATTGGCCCAAATTCACCTAGTTGGGTTTCTTCTCTAGGGTGAAACTAGAACTCACCGTCTCCTGGTGATTGGCCCAAATTCACCTAGCTGAGTTTCTTCTCTAGGGTGAAACTAGAACTCACCGTCTCCTGGTGATTGGCCCAAATTCACCTAGCTGAGTTTCTTCTCTAGGGTGAAACTAGAACTCACCGTCTCCTGGTGATTGGCCCAAGTTCACCTAGCTGAATTTCTTCTCTAGGGTGAAACTAGAACTCACCGTCTCCTGGTGATTGGCCCAAATTCACCTAGCTGAGTTTCTTCTCTAGGGTGAAACTAGAACTCACCGTCTCCTGGTGATTGGCCCAAATTCACCTAGCTGAGTTTCTTCTCTAGGGTGAAACTAGAACTCACCGTCTCCTGGTGATTGGCCCAAATTCACCTAGCCGAGTTTCTTCTCTAGGGTGAAACTAGAACTCACCGTCTCCTGGTGATTGGCCCAAATTCACCCAGCTGACTTTCTTGCCTAAGGTGAAACTAGAACTCACCGTCTCCTGGTGATTGGCCCAAATTCACCTAGCTGAGTTTCTTCTCTAGGGTGAAACTAGAACTCACCGTCTCCTGGTGATTGGCCCAAATTCACCTAGCCGAGTTTCTTCTCTAGGGTGAAACTAGAACTCACCGTCTCCTGGTGATTGGCCCAAATTCACCCAGCTGACTTTCTTGCCTAAGGTGAAACTAGAACTCACCGTCTCCTAGTGATTGGCTCAGTTACCCAGCTGGCTTCCATGCCTAAGGCGGTACTAGAACTCACAGTCTCCTGGTTTCTAGTCCAGCACCTTGAACCACTACACCAAACATGGCAGGGATATCTGCAAGAAATCTACAAAAAATCAAGATGGGATCCGTGACACCTAAGTTGTTTTTTCCCTTAGATTCTTCTCTCTTGGAACAAAGGATGCTGGCTGGGGGATTCTGGGAGGTGAAATCCACACATTCTCCAGTTGCTGAGGTTGAGAAACTATGCTTTAGAGCAGGGGTCTCCGACCCCTGGGCTGTGGGCGGCCTGCTACTGGGCTACGGCCCATTTGCAACCAGGCTGTGTAAGTGGCAAGTGAGTGTGTCCACACATGCAACCTCACTTGTGTGAGCGGTGCACAATTGGAGCTGCAAACACTTGTACGCATGCCTGCCACTAACACAGAACCATCCCCCGCCCCGCTAGACTGCCAAGCTAGAAAGGTTTTGGGGCCGCTGATTTAGAGGAAGGAAATGCTGACCGTATCCCTCCTTTGCCTACAGTCCATCATCCCAGCATCCTCTTGCTTACTATATATGGTGCTATTGTTCCAAATAATACACCCAGAGCAAACAGAATTCCGAGGCAAACAGTTCCTCAAAGAACAAGTTTATTGGATATATCATATTGGCACAGGCTGGAGAAAACAGACTCTGAAAGTTCCCGCCGTTTCCCCCTAATTAAAAGTAAAAGTTTCCTCCCTTTCAGTCACATGGTCCAATCAAAGTGCTGTCCGGTTGCTTGGAAACTTCGCTCCTCCTCTCTTCAGCCACCTGTGGGAACGTCCTTGGTTCTCAGGGGAAACTGTTTTGTTTTGGCTAGAAAACACTCAGCTCTCCCTATTCCCCCCCCTCCCTATCCCTCAGCACCCCTGTGGCAACACTGAAGCTTCCAAGATGGCCTCAGTCAGGCTAGCTTCAGAGTTGACACATGGTGGAGCTTGGTGTGCTCTAAGAGTGGCAGTGGCACCGTGGTTAGAGTGCAATACTGCAGGCTACTTCTGCTGATCCCCGGCTGCCAGCATTTTGGCAGATCGAATCTCACCAGGCTCAAGGTTGACTTAGAGAGGGGTGTGAAGCGTTGTGAAGTGGTATATAAGTATGTGCTATTGCTATAGCTATTCACAGTTCCATCCATCCTTCTCACGGTGCCAGAGATGGGAAAGGGAGATTTTCGAAGATGCCGCCATCGCCCCCTCTGAAGGTTTTCTTGGAGGTCTTTATACCCAACGGTCTCTCCATCCTCCGCCAATTTGCACTCCCTGGTGTTATGGCCACACGGGTGCTCACACACCCTCTGGCTGCCAGGAGACTAGCTTAGGAGGTGATCGGTGTCTGCAGAGTCTCACTTTGGCAGAAGATGCGCGGTGTCCCGGCGGGCAGGAGAGAATGGCATCACCAACCGCCATCTCTCTGGAGGGATAATTCTTTCTTTGGGCAAAGAAGCTGCAGGGAATTTCCTAATTTGGTCTTGCTGCCTTTGTTTCATCCGGGGAATGGCTTAGGGAGCTAGGGGCAGGATAGAATTGCTCTCTGTGGCCGCACAGTGGAAGGCCAAGCCATCAAACAAATCCATTAAAATATGTGCGTGCTTGCAAGCGCATGCTGCATGGGGGTGCCAAGCTCCAGACACAACTCTGCATTCGGTTTTGCGCACCGCTTTCCCTTTGCATAGGGAGCTTTTCAGCACCATCACTGTTGATCTGTGTCACCAAGTCAATGAACTCCGAGGAAATGTATTATTTTGTAAACATTTTCTGTCGTTTTTCTTTAGAATTTCCTCTAGGAACGTGATGGCGAACCGGTTAGGTCTGCAAGCCATCTTTTCTTTTGGACTTTCAGGCCTGCCCCAATTTTTACGATTCATTTTCTATTGTGGGAAAGCGGGAGCTGGGGGGCGGAGGGGGGAGTGAAATGGGCGATATGTAGCCATAACAACATTCTTCTTTAGAAACTCAAGGTCATCCTTTGTCTCTGCACCTGGCCGGAACTGGATGGGTGGAAGCGGCCAGCGTGGCAGTGGAAGATTGGACCATGTAATGAACATGTGGGTGTTTGGGGCAGGATCTTGAACTTTCAACTTTCCCAGAGGTGCCAATGTGGCTCTCTTAATAAATTGGAACTTTGAGGAATCCTTTGCCTCGGACTTTGATTTAATTTTGGATGCTGTTTGGAAGCCTGACAGAACTTATGGCATGTGAGTCTCAGGTGCAAGCAGAGCCCTCTCTGCAGACATGCGAGCTGTTGCCCCAGCTCTGCTCCACCAGGTGTGTGCCTCCCACCAGCCAGTTGATTTCCAGGTCTCTGCCGCGCATACGCGGGGGGGAGGG
This sequence comes from Natrix helvetica, assembly GCF_964273705.1. Classification (NCBI taxonomy): domain Eukaryota; kingdom Metazoa; phylum Chordata; class Lepidosauria; order Squamata; family Natricidae; genus Natrix; species Natrix helvetica. The sequence continues at coordinate 290,335,578 of NC_138552.1, read as the reverse complement.
TGCATGCAGGAGACTCACATCCATGTATGGGGGGGACAGGGGAGCACATGCGCAGGGGGCGGCGGGAGCATGGGAGTGTGGGTGCGGTGTCCCCCCTCCCACGGCCTATTTTTGGTCCCAGGAGGCTGCAGGGCAGCCTATTAGTCCCAAAACGGTGCACAGGGAGGTCATGCGTGCATGCGCAGGGGTGATTGGGTGGGAGTGCAGGGGTGTTGTGCATGCATGCACGGGGGGGCACAGGGGGTGTCATGCGCTAAGTGATCTGTTGTAAGCCAAGAACTGCCTGTATGTCCTTGCCTGTGAAAAACTAGTGGTGATAAAAATCTTGACTAGTTAACACACTACCTTTTATATTTGAGGGTTTATAAGAAAGAAGGGACCTGAGTTGTGCTGTGGCCTAGACGTGGAGCTTTCGCCTCGCAATCAGGAGGCTGTGAGTTCAATCCTAGGTAAAGGCAGGTATTTCTCTCTCTGGGCACACTGAGAATATATCTGGTGGGGGGCGGGAAACCTCCGCATTGGCGACAGGAATGTCATCCGGCCAGCAAATACTCAGCTCTGTTCAATGCCCAGACTCCACTCGGCAAGGGATTATGATGTCGTTAAATGAGGATGGCGATGATTAGGGACCCCCAACTTGTAACCTGCTATCAAATGGTCCTGCTTGGGAACAGTTTTTGTGTCTCGGTCAATGTCCGCGTGGAGAAAAACTGAAAATTCTCCAATTGTCTTGATATCTGGAGAATCATGCATTTTGTGGCGGAAGGAGGAAAGAAAAGGAGAACGGGGCAAGAGAAAATTGAATAAATCAAATTTCCTGGGACAAATAGCGTAGGCCAAAAAGGCAGTTCATCCTTTCAGTGGTGCACTTCTCCAGATTTTGCAGTGCAAGACCCAGCTAACATCTGCAGACAAAAATGCATAGTTTAGGGGCGGGGGAAATGCATAAGGAAACGATGGGGCTTTTTTTCTTCTCTCTCTCTCTCTCCTGGAACTGCTTGTAAAATGTGCCTTTTAGGGGAAAATGTTCCCCATTTAAATGCAAATGCTGGACTATTTCGAGCAAGAAAATAGCAGAAAATATCAGGAGGAAAAGTATGACTGGGAACACGTTAGAAAATGACATGGCATGTAGAATGGCAAAAAGCCACTTGTAGATTTTTTTTTGGGGGGGGGGGAGGATGAGTAAAAAAATGGGACATCCTTGTCCTGGATGAGAGACCAGAATAAGTCAATAACAGAGTTGGAAGGGACCTTAGAGGTTTTCTAGTCCAACCCCCTACTCAGGCAGGAGATCCTATATCATTTCGGACGAATGGATGTCCAATCTCTTCTTAAAACCCTCCAATTTACTTGCAAACTATCACCATTTTTGTCCCAAAGGTGCTATTTGTTCAAGAGGCAACTGGACTTTTTGTTTTTTTCTTTGAAGACATTTCGCTTCTCATCCAAGAAGCTTCTTCGGCTCTGATTCATTTCCCACCATCTAAGTCAGAGCCGAAGAAGCTTCTTGGATGAGAAGCGAAACGTCTTCAAAGAAAAATGAGAAAATCCAGTTGCCCCTTTGGGACAACAATAGTTTACCATTACTGACCTATATGGTCCCACCCAATTCACATTCTAGGACTACAACACCCATCACTCCAGCCAGCATGGCACTCTGTGCCCCTTCTGGTCCCAGACGAAGTTCTTTTCTCTGCCTATCCTCCTTTTCACCCCCACGTGTCTGCAGAGATGGGGTTAAGAAAGACAGGAGGGCCACCATAAGTGGCTAAGTGAAGCTTCTCCGTATTTTACATGTGCCATGTGTTGCCCAAGTTGGAAGGTCCATGTTGCTGTTGCCATCTTGGATTGTTTTACACACACACACACACACACACACACACCCCACACGTCCCTGAACCACAAGGACATTGCATCCCTGTAAAATTCAATAAATGTTGTCTTTGAAAGCATTTCCCTAGCAGATTCTTTTTTTTATCATCTTGTATGAAAAGTGACTGGGAAAAATGCAGGGACATCTTCCTTCCTTCCTTCCTTCCTTCCTTCCTTCCTTCCATCCTTCCTTCCTTCCTTCCTTCCTTCCTTCCTTCCTTCCTTCCTTCCTTCCTTCCTTCCTCCCTCCTTCCTTCCTCCTTCCTTCCTTCCTTCCTCCCTCCCTCCCTCCTTCCTCCTTCCTTCCTTCCTTCCTTCCTCCCTCCCTCCCTCCCTCCCTCCCTCCCTCCCTCCCTCCTTCCTTCCTTCCTCCTTCCTTCCTCCCTCCCTCCTTCCTTCCTCCTTCCTTCCTTCCTTCCTTCCTTCCTCCTTCCTTCCTTCCTTCCTCCTTCCTTCCTTCCTTCCTCCTTCCTTCCTTCCTTCCTCCTTCCTTCCTTCCTCCTTCCTTCCTTCCTCCTTCCTTCCTTCCTCCTTCCTTCCTTCCTTCCTTCCTCCCTCCCTCCTCCTTCCTTCCTTCCTTCCTTCCTTCCTTCCTCCCTCCCTCCCTCCCTCCCTCCCTCCTCCTTCCTTCCTTCCTTCCTCCTTCCTTCCTTCCTTCCTTCCTTCCTTCCTTCCTTCCTTCCTTCCTTCCTTCCTTCTTCCTTCCTTCCTTCCTTCCTTCCTTCCTTCCTTTCTCTCCTTTCCTCCCATCTTTTTACTATCTACCCCTTCCTCTCTCCCCCTCCCTCTTTATCCACCTTCTTTCCTTCTCTCTATTCACCTTCCTTCTTTCCTCCCTTCTTCCCTCTCTCCCTTCTTTCTCTTTATCCACCTTCTTTCCTTCTCTCCTCTTCCTCTGTCCATCCCATTTTTGTTCTATCCCCTTCCTTCCTTCCTCTCTCCCTTTCTTCCTCTTCTTCTCTCCTCTCCCTCTTCCCCTCCCCTCCCCCTTTCCTCTCCTCCCCCCTCCCTCCCTTCTCTCCTCTCCCTCTTCCCCTCCCCTCCCCCTTCCCTCCCCTCCCCCCTCCCTCCCTTCTCTCCTCTCCCTCTTCCCCTTCCCTCCCCTTTCCTCTCCTCCCCCTCCCTCCCTTCTCTCCTCTCCCTCTTCCCCTTCCCTCCCCCTTCCCTCTCCTCCCCCCTCCCTTCTCTCCTCTCCCTCTTCCCCTCCCCTCCCCCTTTCCTCTCCTCCCCCCTCCCTCCCTTCTCTCCTCTCCCTCTCCCTCTTCCCCTCCCCTCCCACTTCCCTCTCCTCCCCCCTCCCTCCCTTCTCTCCTCTTCCTCTTCCCCTCCCCTCCCCCTTTCCTCTCTTCTCCCCCTCCCTCCCTTCTCTCCTCTCCCTCTTCTCCTCCCCTCCCCCTTTCCTCTCCTCCCCCTCCCTCCCTTCTCTCCTCTCCCTCTCCCTCTTCCCCTCCCCTCCCCCTTTCCTCTCCTCCCCCTCCCTCCCTTCTCTCCTCTCCCTCTTCTCCTCCCCTCCCCCTTTCCTCTCCTCCCCCTCCCTCCCTTCTCTCCTCTCCCTCTTCCCCTTCTCTCCCCCTTTCCTCTCCTCCCCCCTCCCTCCCTTCTCTCCTCTCCCTCTTCCCCTCCCCTCCCACTTTCCTCTCCTCCTTCTTCCTCCCTCCCTCCTGTTTGTGCCCTGCCCATCTCACAATTGAATACACACAGGTAATGTGCTATAACAACTTTGTGCATCATGTTGTGTTGTCTTGGTGTGGTTTCAAGGCGGCGGCCCTTCTTGTCCCTTCAAAAGTTTAGTCCCTCCTTACAGAAAATTAGCAAAAGAAAACCCCCAAGCCCAGTCCTTTCTGTCCCCACAGCATAGAGATCTCAGGTTCACCTTTAATTAGGATCCTATTAGCCCAAATCATTCCCCAAAACTGAGTCAAGGTGGAAAAAGAAAGGGAAGGAACATACATCGGCCTGAAGGGATATTCCTTCCTAAATAAAAAAAGGCGATCAATTTGTCGTTGGGAAATGCCAACACCCCCCCACCCCTGATTTCTATCTGTAAAAAATGAAAACGCACTTCCCTACACACACACACACACACCTCCCGAAAGTAACCTGGATTAAACTGTCACTCAGATTCTCAATCTTTCCAGACAGCCCATCCGAATCTCTACAGGCAGCAGTTATCCCAACGGGAATGCGATATTCTTGTCACAATCGGAGAACACAATTGGCACAGTGTCCGGCGGGCCACTTTGATTAGAGTCTGCCAGGACAGATGTCCACAGCAGGTTATCAAAAGAAGCCCATCTTCTGATAACCGCTTGCTTCCCGCCAAGGGGCAGAGGTCGAGAGGGCCTCTCCGGATATTGGAGTCGGTGCACGGAGCGGATTTTCGCCCGTCTAAGTTGGGCGAAAACAGGGGCCTGTCTCCCTTTGGAGGCCGCCGTGGTTAAAATGAATGAATAGACGGACGCTTATGGGTGGGACGCAACGCCGGGCGATCCAACCAAAGAGAGGGAAGGAAGGAAGGATCGTACTTACCGCCGGTGACACTCCGTGACGCCTCCGCGACGTTCCAGCTGCTCGGCGGAGTGTCGCACAGGAGCTGTATGCTCCATGCGTGGAAGCCCCGAAACACTCAAATTCAGGTAAGGAGCACGGGCGGGCAGGTGGGACCTCTGGAGCACCGTACCAGAACGGTACCTGGTGCTTCTGGCAGACACCGATACGCCCGTACTGGTGCATACCGGTCGTAACCCACCACTGAGCCAGGGCAGGTGGGCAGGCCCACCCACTTTTTCCACTACCATTTTGGGGAAACTGGTCTGGTGGTTAAGTGAATCACTGCGGTTGTTAGGTTAGTAACCTGGTTGTTAAGTGAATCTACATTCTCTGTTGACTTTGGTTATCAGAAGGTCGCAAAAAGGGATCCCATGACTCCAGGGCATGGCAACCGTCATAAATACGAGTCAGCTACCAAGCACCTGAGTTTTGATCACCTGAGCATGGGGCTGCTACAATGGTCATAAGTGTGAAATACAGTCATAAGTTACTTTTTTCAGTGCTGCTGTAACTTTGAACGGTCACTAAACGAACGCACAGACTACCTGTGTGTTTTGGTGGGTGCTGTGAATGGATGGCCGGTGGGAGAAAAAAGAAATGATAGTTTGTGACTTTTTTTTTTGCCGCAGTTGTTAAGTGAATCACTGCAGTTGTTAGGTCAGTCACATGATTGTTAAGTGAACCTGGCTTCCCCATTGACTTGGCTTGTCAGAAGGTCGCCAAAGGGGAATCACGTGACGCCAGGACACTGCAACCGTCGTAAATACGAGCCGGTTGCCAAGCGTCTGAATTTTGATCGTTTGACCATTGGGATATCTCAACGGTCGTAAATGTGAAAAATGGTCGCAAGTCACTTTTACAGGATTACCTGCACTGTATGTTGGAGAAATTAGGAGAAGGGTGCAATTGCCTTGACTTAAACCAGGGGTGTCCAAACTTGGGAACTTTAAGACTTGTGGACTTCAACTCCCAGAATTCCCCAGCCAGGCTGGCTGGCTGGGGAATTCTGGGAGTTGAAGTCCACAAGTCTTAAAGTTCCCAAGTTTGGACACCCCTGACTTAAACCATTCGTTTAGTGATCCGTATCGCTACAAATAAAATACATTTTAAAACTTTCGTTTTAAACGTTTCCGGTCCTGATTGTGGTTGTACGTTGAGCAGTGCCTACATGCAACTCCATCAAATCACACCCAAGTGGGCCCTAGATGGTCCTCGAGGGTGCCCTAGTGAGCAAGGCCGACAGAAGGCGGGAAAGAAAAAACAACAAACTTCCCATTTCTGTCCCTGTGCAGTATATACAGTAACTGGATACCCGTGCTTCACTACGAAAATGTAAGGAGCCCCAGATCGCTCCTGAGTGAAGGAGTGGAGCTGAGGTAACAGAATGTCAGGAAACTAGCAGTTGGAACAGAGTTCTTTTCAGGTGGGGAGGGGGAGTAGAATGTCTAAACTCCCAGGCTGGAAGAGTCAAGTGATGGCCACGCCCACAGCCGGTTTAGCAAAGGGGTAGAGATTGCTACTCTAAGGCAGCTGGCAGTTATAAGAAATGCTGATGATGTGATGGTCATTTGGAAAAATCCTTTCTTGGCGAGCACCTAGAAGCCAAGAAGAACATATGTGCCAAATTTCAAGTTTGTAGGCTTTACAGTTTTGAAGATTTCGTGATGAGTGAGTGGTACTTGGCTTTTACTGTATATATGTATGTGTGTGTGTGTGTGTGTGTGTGTATATATATATATATATGTGTGTGTGTGTGTGTGTGTTTGTGTTACAATCAGCACAAATACAACACACACACATATATGGATAGATAGATAGATAGATAGATAGATAGATAGATAGATAGATATGGATGGATAGATAGATAGAGATAGATAGATAGATTGATTGATGATAGATAGATAGATAGATAGATAGATAGATATAGATAGATAGATAGATAGATAGATAGATAGATAGATAGATAGATATGGATAGATAGATAGATAGAGATAGATAGATAGATAGATGATAGATAGATAGATAGATAGAGATAGATAGATAGATGATAGATAGAGAGATAGATAGATATAGATAGATAGATAGATAAATAGATAGAGAGATAGATAGATAGAGAGATAGAGAGATTTTTAAGGAAGAAAAGATGAAAAAAGAAAGAGAGAGAGAGAGAGAAAGCTGAACATTGACTTTTGTCACCTGGTGCAGACTAAATTTTCACTAGCTGCATGCCTGTTCTCTCTGCATGCTAAGACATGTCACCATTCCCCAGCTCTGCAGGACAACATGTCTTTGATTTTTCATTTCATTTCATTTCTTTTTTTTTTGACCACCCGATAATCTCCCTCCTCCTCCTCCTCCTCCTCCTCTTTTGTCAGGTGGAAATGAGTGTCCTGCCTCTTCGGCGGCCCCATAAAATTCAGCGGTGGGAACGCCGAGGCGGGGTTTTCCTCCGTGCCGTTTCCAAACGCAGGTTGCTTTGATGAGCAATTATTTTCCCCGATATTAAAAGCCAAGCTGCAAAGAATCATTTATGTGTCCCTTGAGTTTTATTTGCCTCCGCCCCGCCTCCCCCCAGCCCCCTTCCTGTCGGGAGCTTATTAAAAAGGAAGGCCAAAAAAAAAATGTGACAAATTAGCAATTTATTTCTGTCACTTCGGTCGCTCGGAGTGGAGGCTGGAAATGGGTTGCCGGCACAATGCGTTGCGGCTTGCAGGTGGTCTTTGACTGACGACTACGTCAGCCTCAGATTTCCATTGCTAAACAGGGTGGTTGTTAAGTGAGGTTTGGCCCATTTTATGACCTTGCTTGCCAGAGTTGTTAAGTGAATCGCTGCATTCCCTCCCCCCCCCCCCAGTTAGTAACAATGTTTGTTAAGTGAATCTGGGTTCCTCTTGTCAGAAGGTCACAAAAGTTGATCACAGGACCCCAGGACACTGCCACCATCATCAATAAGCATCAATACATGCTGATATCAGGATTCCGAGTAATACACCATAGCAAACAGAACTCCGAGGCAGGTAAATTCCTCAAAGAACAAGTTTATTGGATATATCATATTGGCACAGGCTGGTGAAAACAGACTCTGAAAGTTCCCGCCATTTTCCCCTAATTAAAAGTAAAAGTTTCCTCCCTTTCCCAAACAATCAGTCACATGGTCCAATCAAAGTGCTGTCTGGTTGCTTGGAAACTTCGCTCCTCCTCTCTTCAGCCACCTGTGGGAACGTCCTTGGTTCTCAGGGGAAACTATTTTGTTTTGACTAGAAAAAACTCAGCTCTCTCTATTCCCCCCCCTCCCTATCCCTCAGCACCCCTGTGGCAACACTGAAGCCTCCAAGATGGCCTCAGTCATGCCAGCTTCAGAGTTGACCAAGCACCTGGATTTTGATCCCATGACTGTAAGGCTAATGCAATGGCCATAGGCGCAAGGACCGGTTGCGTCACTACCTCAAACAGTCGAACAGTCACTAAGTGAATCGTTTAAGTAGAGGACTATGTGTTGGAATAAGAACCCGGTCCAGTTCCAAGCTGGGAGAAAGACGCTGGGAATAAAATGGAGGCTGGCTGCAGAAAAGAAGGTCTCTGTTTTTTTGGATGCCAGAAACTGGCTGACAAAATGGGGTTGGGATATGTAGGGTTTTATACATACTTTGGGGCTTTGAGATTGAGATGCTTTCCTGTGTAAGAATGTGTCCATTAATATTTTAATGGCTACTGCCAGATTCCTAGAGACGTTTGTCTAAGCTAATCTTGTCAGCTTTGGCGTGCCTAATTGTGTTGCTTATTTGGAGTCTCTTTGCTTATTGGCCCAGTCTTTCCGAATGGATACAAAATCTCCATTCCTAAAGACCAGCCTCTTCAAATTTTAGTCCATTTCTCCTTTAGAGGAAATATTCTACCCTGCCTCTTTTTAATATTAAGAATAAAAAATATTTTAATCTGGGGAGGGAGGAGGCTTCCTACACATTTTTGACTCTATATGCATGCGTGTCCATATATATATTCTCTATTTTTTCCCTAGCACAATTTATTCAATATTTTCACGTGAATTTTTCTTTTAAAGGAAAAAGAGAATTTCAGCCAAATGCTGCCGAGATGCATTCTTGCACTGGTTTAAAGATGAGGTTCAGAAGTTAAATGAAACTCCTCCAGATGAAAACATAATTTAAAAAATATTAGAGTGTAAGGAAATGGACAGGTTTATTTTAAAGATAAAGGATAAAGAAGACACAGAATATTTTTAAACTTGGGATTTGTTTTACCAATGGTTAGATAATAAAAGTAGAAATTAGGAGAGAAGAATATTACTACATATAAACAAAAATTATTATTATTATTATTATTGCTATATATATGTAAAAAGATCCAGACAATACACTGTTTATCTAATACTTATGTATATTAAAGAAAAATGTATAAATAAAAATATATTTAAAAAAAAGAAGTTAAATGAATCTTTTAGCTTTCCATCCCCTCTTCCTCCTTTCTTCAGAAATATTTTTATTCTCCTAGCGAATTCTGGAAATGTCTTTCTCCCTCATTCGCTTCACCTCTGGCCCTCAGATTACTTAAAGAATCCATTGGCAGTAACAATCCGGCTGAATCCACCTTGCAATTTCTGAAAAAGGGTGTTTCCTCCAAATAAACATCGAGCTTTTCTCCTTTATTTTCAGGGTACGTGAGAATTGCTTTCCTATCTCTTTTTAATGATGTTTTAGAGCTTTTATTCCTGAAGAGAAAAGATTGGGGTTGGTGTTATCTGTTTTTCCAGAAGCTTCTTTTGCAGGCAATTTTTTTCTTCTTCCCAAGGCCTTTTCTTGGGGGGTTTAATCGAAGTACGAGAATCCAAGAAGACCACAGACCAGGAGTGAGATGATTGTGCAAGGGGAAAAACAAGACCAAAGTAAGTGTGAAAAACACCAGTGGTGGGATTGAAATAATTTAACAACTGGTTTTCTGGCTGGGTGGGCATGGCCAGGTGGTCATGTGACTGGGTGGGTGTGGCCAACTCAATATCAATCACCATACCCAGCCCTGCCTCCCGACCACTCGCCTCAAAGGCAGAGGTGGAATTCAGCAATTCTGACTAGTTTAGATTAATCCCACTACTGGGTGGCCCCACCCCTACTCTGAAAAATGCCCCCAAAACAGGTGAAAAATGGGCCAAAAAAGATGGGGTGGGGCCAGCCACTGGTGGGATTAGCCAGTTCACCGAACTGGGCAGAATTTAACAACCGGTTTGCCCAAACCGGTCCGAACCAGCTCAATCCTAACTCTGACCACCCCTCCCTCCACTGTATGCTTTTACCAAAATTCCCCTCCTCAAAAGAAATGTGAAAAAAATAAATTCACATTTATTGAGCTGAATGGAGGAAGGAAGAAAATAAATTAACAGGATCGTTTCAATTTTGCTAAATTGCAACCCCTTTATAGCTTTAAATCGAAATAGAGGATGTAATGAAAGCCATCCAACAATATTGGGTGATATTAGGCTGGATTCAAGAGTTGTAGCTGAGCTTCATCCTCTTCACAAGAAGTCCAGTAGGGGGAAATTTCATAAATTATTCTCCATTGTGCGTGTGTAAAATTCTCTATTGGATGGTGACGGAAAAAGCAGAGTTCTTCAGATAATCCCTCTGAGCTTTCTTTTCTGCAGATTTGCATTGGCTCTAAAATATAGCAAGTGGGAGAACGAACGAATGAATTGTCAGAGTTTGTTGCAGCAATCACATCCAGAAAGCACATGGAAGTAAGTGATTCAGCAGGATTCAGTAACTTCTCTTTATATAATAAAACACATGAAATAAATAAACAATACCAAAAGCAGGTTTTCCAATGTGCTTGTAAATGCAAGCAAACACAGGCAGAAGGAGAAGTTTCAGTTTCAGTTCAAAGCAGCAGACTATCGTATTTTTCAGAGTATAAGATGCCCCGGAGTATAAGACGCACTAAGGTTTTGCAGAGGCAAATAAAAAAAAAGTTTTGGCACTCTGCAAACCTCCCAAAAACGGCCCATTTTTTTCAAAAAAGAGGGCATGAATAGCCCTTAGGAGGCTCGTAGAGTGTTCCGGGGAGGGGGGAAGCAAAAAACAGGCCCTTTTTCACAAAAACAGGCCTGTTTTTTAATCAAAAAAATTGCGTGCATAGCCTTTAGGAGACTTATAGAGTGCTCCTGAGGGCTGGGGGTGGGGGTGGGTGGGAATTGAGCAAAAAAAGGTCCATTTTTTGCTTATTTCTGTCCTCCCCAGCTCCCAGCTCCTACAAGCTATGCATAGCCATTTTGGTGAAGGGGGTGGGGTTTCAGGAGGCCAAAAATGCTGTATTCAGTGTATAAGATGCACCCAGCTTTTCAGCCTCTTTTTTGAGGGAAAAAGGTGTGTCTTATACTCCGAAAAATACGGTAGTTTAGAGCTCAGCACAGACTCAGAGCTGCAGAGCTAAGCCATGCCCCAGGCTCCAAATTGCTTCAGCTCCCATTGGCTGACCTGGTTACTCAGGCCTATTCCAGTTCATGAATACTACACTGACATGAATGAATGAATGAATGAATGAATGAATGAATGAATGAATGAATGAATGAATGAATGTCCCAGAGCTGCCTTTTCAAGAGGCAACTGGACTTTCTGGTTTTTTTTTTTTTTTTTTGAAGACGATTCACTTCTCATCCAAGCAGAAAACCAGAAAAACCAGAAAGTCCAGTTGCCTCTTGAAAAAGCACCTTTGGGACAAAGAAGACCTGGATGACTAAGAATCTTCAGAGGTGGATGGATGGATAGAGGGAGGGAGAAAGGAAGGAAGGAAGGAAGGAAGGAAGGAAGGAAGGTAGGTAGGTAGGTAGGAAGGAAGGAAGGAAGGAAGGAAGGAAGGAAGGAAGGAAGGAAGGAAGGAAGGATCCCTCTTACAATAATATCCCTTCTTTTCAGGAAAAGTTTGCATTGGTTCTAAAATCTAATGTGGGAAATGGAATGAACGAATGAATGAATAGCAATAGCAATTGCACTTAGACTTATATACTGCTTTGCAGTGCTTTACAGCCCTTGCTAAACGGTTTTACCGAGTCAGCAACTTGCCCCCAACAATCTGGTTCTTCCTTTTACCGACCTGAGAAGGATGGATGGTGGAGTCAACCTTGTGTCAGGCCTGTAGTTATGTTTCTTTTTAGGATCTTTGGCCTGCCACACTTTCTATTATTTTCCTATGCTGTTTCATTAGTGTAGTAGTTGGGAGGGGGGAATAGAAAGGAGTAGATTTGTGGAATGTATTGTTGTCATTCTTTTATAGAAGCTCAAGGTCATCTTTTGTCTCCGCACCTCGACACCTGACCGGAAGCAGAGGGGTGTAGATGCCAACGTGGAAGATGATGATTGGAACATGTGATGGATTATGGGGTGTGGGGATAGATCATGAACTTTCAACTGGGTGGAATTCCAGGAAGAACATTAGAGTTGGAATTCCATAGACGTGCTAACTTGCCTGTATGATTAAATTGGAACTTTAAGGATGAGTCTGCCTTGGTCTCTGATTGATTTCATACATGGTATTTAGAACGCTGACACCTTGAGCCGGCTAGGATCGAACTCCTGACTGTGGGCTGAGTTAGCCTGCAGTACTGCCACTTTGGCAAAATATGTTACCACCGGTTTGCCGCTTCCGCTTCGCACACGTGCATACACGCTTTGCGGGCATACGTGCCCCTTCCATGCATGTGCCCGGCCTTCCGCACATGCGCTTTGCTCGCACATGCGCCTTCCGCGCATGCACCTGGCCTAAAAAAAGTACGATGGCATAGAGCCGGAGGTGGGTGGGTGGATAGGCGGGTCCACCTGGAATTTCTGCTACTGTTTCGGGCGAACCGATCCAAAGCGGCTGAATACCAGCTCTGGTTACCATTTAAGGTATCTCAATGACCAGTTGCTATCAAGAGCTTTTAATATGACCTTGAAATCTGCACCAGAACAGCTAAAGTGCAAAGAAACCGTCCTAGGGATTGTAGATATATAAGTCCCTTTTTACCCTGTGCAGGACCTATCATTAAAAAAAAAACTTACCGTATTTTTTGGACTATAAGACACACCTTCCCTCCCACCCTAAAAGAGTGTGGAAGTCAGTGGTGGGTTTCAAAAATGTTTAGAACCTCTTTTGTAGGTGTGGCCTCATTTTTGGGAGTGGCTTGCCGGCCATGTGACTGGGTGGGAGTGGCTTGCCAGCCATGTGACTGGGTGGGAGTGGCTTGCCAGCCATGTGACTGGGTGGGAGTGGCTTGGCAGTCATGTGATTGGGTGGGCACAGCCAACTTGTAGAATGTGGTGAAACTCACTTAACAACGCTCTTGCTTAGCAACCAAAATGTTGGCTCAGGAACTCTGGCATTTGAAGCACGCAAGTCTTAAAGCTGTCAGGTTACAAGATCCTTGCACCCCTAAGCCTTTAGAAAAAAAACCTCAGGGGTGTTCAAACTATTCCTCCTCTCGCTCTTCATCTTGATGATGTGCGGACGGACGGGGGGAGGGAGCTGGAACCGGTTCTAAATGGCACTGTAGATTTGTGCAACTTCTTGTATAGAAGAGGTTAGGACTGGCAGGAACCCACCCCTGGTGGAAATGTTGGTGCATCTTATATACCAAATACAGCCCTTTTTGGCCTCCTGAAGCCCTGCATCCGCATCCTATTTTTGCCAAAAATGGGCCATTTTTCATAAAAAAAACAGGCATTTTTGCCTTCCCCCAGCCCCCAGCAGCAGTCTGCAGGCTTCAGCAGTGCCAGGGGTAGCAAAAACGCCTCAGTTTCTGTGGAAAATGGCCCATTTTCCACACATTTTCCACAAAAACAAGGGGTTTTTGCCTTCCCCCAGCTCTGCTGAAGCCTGCTGAGTGCTCCTGGGTGCTGGGGAGGACAAACACTATTTTTTCTTACTTACCTCTTCAACATCTTGGTATTTGTTATACACTGGTGCGTCTTATAGTCCGAAAAATACGGTACCAATCTGTTAAAATAAAATAAAAATCCACATCCATTTTGGTCTGTAACTTTCCCTTCCCCAACAATCACTTTCAGATATAACTTCTAATGCTATTCTTGGTTGGATAAATTTCCCCAGGGCAGGATTTTCTTTTTTTTTAAATGTAACTTCTCCAGTCTAAACTCTTCCTTTTTTAAAGCAATTGACCCATCCATCAATCCAACCTGAACCAACCCACCAACTATCCATAATGACTATCCTGTTTTCATGGAGAGCTTTACAACCTCCTGTAGTCTTTGTCCGGAGGGGGGAGGGATGGGTGGGTGGGTAGGTGGGCTTGGGAAGGTTTTTATTTCAAAGAAAAACCTACTGGAGCAGAGTCTTCTCTTACAGGAAAATCTATTGCAATTGGTTGTGTGCTTTAGGGCCTCCCATAGAAACTAGTTAGCTGCAGATCTTCTCAAAAAGACCTAGAATACAATTCTTTATTGGCCAAGTATAATTGGACACACAAGGAAAATTGTCTTGGGTGCATAAGCTCTCAGTGTACATAAAAGCTATAAGTGATAAATCATGGTCACCGTCATTGTAAAAATACATTCGTCATAAATCATAAGATGCAACACTTAGTGATAGTCATAGGATACTAAATAGGCCATCAACATAAATCATAAAGGTAAAGGTTCCCCTCGCACATATGCACTAGTTGTTCCTGACTCTAGGGGGCGGTGCTCATCTCCGTTTCAAAGCTGAAGAGCCAGCGCTGTCCGAAGACGTCTCCGTGGTCATGTGGCCGGCATGACTAAACGCCAAAGGCGCAAGGAACGCTGTGACCTTCCTACCAAAGGTGGTCCCCATTTTTCTACTTGCAGTTTTTAACGTGCTTTCGAACTCCTAGGTCGGCAGAAGCTGGGACAAGGAACGGGAGCTCACCAATAAACGAGGGATTCGAACTGTCAAACTGCCGACTTTTCTGATCGACATCGAACAAGGACCAGGGGTGACATGATAGCAGTCTTCCTATATTTGAGGGGCTGCTACAAAGCACCTGAAAGCCGGAGAGGAAGCAACAGGTGGAAACTAATCAAGGAGAGAAGTAACCTAGAACTAAGGAGAAATTTCCTAATGGTGAGAACAATTAACCAATGGAACGACTTGCCTCCAGACGTTGTGGGTACTCCAACACTGGAGGTTTTTAAGAAGAGATTGGAGAGTTGCTTGTCTGAAATGGTATAGGGGGTCCCCTGGACTAGAAGACCTCCAAGGTCCTTTCCAATTTTGTTATTCTGCTATTCAATGACTACATTTAAAAAAAAATGCTTCAAAACATTTCCGTGCAAGGCGCAATAAGCTTAGAATGACTTTTGGGAGGAAGGGAAGGCAGGTGTGTAATCATAAGGAGAGAGAGAAAGAGAGGTAGAGAAAGAGAAAGAGATAGGAAGAAAGAGAGAGAGAAAAGAGAGGTGGAGAAAGAGAAAGAAGACAGAGAGAAAGAGAAAAGGAGAGAGAGAGAGGTAAGGAGAGAAAAAAGACAGAGAGAGAGAGAAAAGAGAGAGAGAAAGAGAGGTAGAGAAAGACAGGGAGAAAGAGAGAGAGAAAAGAAAGGTAGAGAAAGAGAAAGAAGACAAAGAGAAAGAGAGAAAGAGAAAAGGAGAGAGAGAGGTAAGGAGAGAAAAAAGAGAGAGAGAGAGAAAGAGAGAGAGAGAAAGAGAGGGAGAAAGAGAGAAAAAAAGAAAGGTAGAGAAAGAGAAAAAAGACAGAGAGAAAGAGATAGAGAAAAAGAAATGAAAAGGGGAGAGGTAGGGAAAGAGAGAAAAAAGGCAGAGAGGGAAAGAGAGAGAAAGAGAGGTAAAGAAAGAGAAAAGAGACAGAGAAAGAGAAAAGAAAAAGGAGAGAGAGAGAGGTAGGGGAAGAGAATAAACTGAGAGAAAGAGAGAAAGAAAACAGTGACAGAAGAAGAGTGAAAGAGAGGTAGAGAAAGAGAGAAAGTGAAAGAGAAAAAAAGAAGAGAAAGAGACAGAGATAAAGAAAGAGAAAAGGAAAGAGAGAGAGAGAGAGAGAGAGAGAGAAAGAGAGACAGCATTTCGTGGGCATTTTGTCGAAGGCATTTTGCTGAATGTCTTCAGCATATTTCTCCATATCTTTGCGGCGGCCGAAGCTGATGGTGTTTACTAGGACGGATGGGCCGTCATTTCTATTGTGAGTCTGTGTGACATTCATTAAGTGCAAGTCTAGAAGGAGAGGGTTAAGCAGCATGGCCTTTTTCCTCTGATTTGATCATACATCAACAGGCGCTCCAGGTTAAATGCCCAGGTTTCGGCTTCAGATGAATAGTCAGTAAGCGGGTAGGAGATACTTCACCCTGTGCTACTTAACTCAAGGAAATGAGTCTCAAAGCTGGTGTCACCGTAAAATATGGACGCTCACTTCGATAATGTGTGCTGGGAAATCTCACACACTTCCTTTTCTTTCAGCTTTTACAACTGGCTGCACTTTAAGATACAAAGACCGCTCTCCCCCCTCTCTCTCACACGAATACTTTCCCTCTCTGTCCCTCCCTCCCTCCCTTTATCTCTCCCTCTTTTTTTCTCTCTTCCCCCTTCTTTTCCCTCCCACTCTCTTCCTCCCTCACGTCCCCTCTCTGTCTCTCCCTCCCTCCCTCTCTCTCCCTCTCTTTCTCTTCCTCTCTCTTCCTCTCTTTTCTGCCTCTCTCACTCCCCCTCTCGTTCTCCATTCCTTTCTTTTTGTATCTCCCTCCACCCTCTCTTTCTCTCTCTTCCTCCCTTCCTCTTTCACTCCTCTCTGCCTTTCACTCCCATTCTCCATCCCCCTATTTCTTTCTCTTCCCCCTCTCTTCCTCTCTCTATTTCTCTCCCTCTCTTCTTCTTCTCTCTCTCTATTTCTCTCTTCCTCTCTATTTCTCTCTCTTCTCTCTCACTCCCCCTCTTTCTCCATCCCTCTTTTTTGTATCTCTGTCCCCCTTTTTCTCTTTTCCTCTCTCCTTCTCCCTTCCTCTCTTTCACTCCTCTCTGCCTTTCACTCCCATTCTCCACCCCTCCCTCTTTCTTTCTCTTCTCTTTCACTCCCCCTCTCTTTCTCCCTGTTTCTTTTTGTCTCTTCCGCCTCTCTATTTTTCCCCTCTCCCTCCCTCTCTTTCTCTCTCCCTCTCTCCCTCTTTTCCCTCCCTCCCCCACTCTGGTTTTGCTACTGCCAAGAGCCAGTTCACATTCTGCCAATGGTTGCTATTTTTATGTGTAATTTATCTTTATTGCAAGCTCAGGGAAGACGTTTAACCCATGGCACAGTTGAAGGAAGTCTTGGTGGCCAATTGATAGGGATTTCCATAGGTGGGTGTGTACCTGTGGGTGTGCATGAGAATGGGAGGGGGGAGGGGAAGGCGTTGGAGGATGCCCTTGAAAATTGGCAGCATCAGCTGGTTAGTTTAAAATAACAGGGAGACGATGATGTGCTGGAAAGTCACCAGTTACTTGCCATCTGCAAAGCTAGGAAGAATAGCAATAGCAATAGCACTTAGACTTATATACCGCTTTGTAGTGCTTTTACAGCCCTTTCTAAGCAGTTTACAGAGTCGGCCTATTGTCCCCAACAATCTGGGTCCTCATTTTACCCACCTTGGAAGGATGAAAAGCTGAATCAAAGACTCAGAAGAGCCTTTCATCCTCGGAAGGATGAAAGGCTTGAGGCAGTCAGGATCGAACTCCTAGCAGTGGGCAGACTTCGCCTGAAATATCAGTAACACTTAGACTTATATGCCGCTTCATAGTGCTTTCACAGCCCTCTCTAAGTGGTTTAAAGAGTCAGCCTCTTGCCCCCCAACAATCTGGGTCCTCATTTTACCCACCTCGGAAGGATGGAAAGCTGAGTCAACCTGGAGCCTGGTGAGATTCGAACTGCAAAATTGCAAGCAGCCAGCAGATGTTGCCTGCAGTACTGCACTCTAACCACTGCACAACCTCGGTTCAGTGAGAAAAGTCAGTGTTTCTCAACCTTGGCCCACCTGAAGATGCGTGGACTTCAACTCCCAGAATCCCCCAGCCAGCTCTGCTGGCTGGGGGATTCTGGGTGTTGAAGTCCACGCATCTTCAGGTGGGCCAAGGTTGAGAAGCACTACTTTAGGTGAAAGAGAGAAGAGGCAGAAGGATCTAGAAAGAAACCGGGAGAAATGCACCATTCAGCATTTGGGCAGGAGAAACGTGAGTCTCAACGATAGGATGTGGGAAGAGTTATTTTGTTTATTAACTTGTATCCTGTCTATATTATTTTAACAAACAACCCTAGGCGGTGAACATATCCAACACACCTTCCTCCTCCTATTTTCTCTACAACAACCCTGTGAGGTTGGCTGGGCTGAGAGAAAGTGATTGGCCCAAAGTCATCCAGCTGGTTTTCATGGTTAAGGCGGGACTAGAACTCTCAGCCTCCTGATGATTGGGCCAACGCCACCAAGCCAGGTTTCATGACTAAGGCGGGACTAGAACTCTCAGCCTCCTGATGATTGGGCCAACGCCACCAAGCCAGGTTTCATGACTAAGGCGGGACTAGAACTCTCAGCCTCCTGATGATTGGGCCAACGTCACCGAGCCAGGTTTCATGACTAAGGCGGGACTAGAACTCTCAGCCTCCTGATGATTGGGCCAGCGCCACCAAGCCAGGTTTCATGACTAAGGCGGGACTAGAACTCTCAGCCTCCTGATGATTGGGCCAACGCCACCAAGCCAGGTGTCATGGCTAAGGCGGGACTAGAACTCTCAGCCTCCTGATGATTGGGCCAACGCCACCAAGCAAGGTTTCATGGCTAAGGCGGGACTAGAACTCTCAGCCTCCTAATGATTGGGCCAACGTCACCAAGCCAGGTTTCATGGCTAAGGCGGGACTAGAACTCTCAGCCTCCTGATGATTGGGCCAATGTCACCGAGCCAGGTTTCATGACTAGGCGGGACTAGAACTCTCAGCCTCCTGATCAGTGACGTGCAGTCAGGTGAGGCAAGTGAGGCACAGCCTCACCACTCTCATCATGAAAAAAAAAAGGAAAAGGAAAAAGCTGAGCTAGTTGCTGCCTCACCGTGGATGACGCTGCTTAACCTCACTGGTGCTCTCCCTCCCCAAGTGTAGTGACTTCCTCCCCAGGCCCCCATTCATTTCTCTCTCTCACACACACAGCTGGATAAAACTATATAAAAATCTAGCCCAGCTTCACTGATTACAAGTTTGAAAAGGCAACGTGGCTCCGCCTGCAATCAAACTACACTTGGGGAGGGAGAGCACAAGCGAGCACTGAGGAGACCACAGGAGGAGGCAGGAAGCCAGGCAAAGAGCCATGCTGTAGTACACACACTTCCCCCCAGCCTCTTTCTTTTGGAAGGCTCGGCTCCCCTCCGGCTTCTCTGCCTCTCCTCTCACCCCAGCCTGCCAGCAGGAGGTGGTGGGTGGGCTTTATTGTGTTCCAGGCATTTCCCACCCAGACAGCAGGCTGCATTTGCAATTGTGGAGATGTTTGGGAAAGGCAGCAGGGGCAGCTTCTCCAAGGCACCTGAGGACAGAACAAGAAGCAATGGGTGGAAACTAATCAAGGAGAGAAGCAACTTAGAACTGAGGAGAAACTTCCTGACAGTTAGAACAATTAATCAGTGGAACAGCTTGCCTCCAGAAGTTGTGAATGCCCCAACACTGGAAGTCTTTAAGAAGATTATTTTATTTATTTATTTATTTATTTATTTATTTAAGATGTTGGATAGCCATTTGTCTGGAACGGTATAGGGTTTCCTGCCTAGGCAGGGGGTTGGACTAGAAGACCTCCAAGGTCCCTTCCAACTCTACTATTGTATTGTATTGTATTGTATTGTATTGAATGGGGGGGGGGGGGATGGCAGAGGAGCTGCTTTCAAGCCACTGGAAAAGATATCCAATCCAACTTTTGTGCGTGGGGGGGGGGTTGTTTGAGAGTGAGTGAGAGAGGGAAGGGGTAGGAGAGATAGTCCAATCCAACTTGTGTGTGTGTGTGTGTGTGTTTGAGAGAGGGGGAGGAAGGGAGAGAGGGAGGAAGGAGGGGAAGGAGAAGAAAAAGAAAAAGAAAAGGAGCAAAGGAGAAAAACAAATGCTGTCGCTTTAAATTGGAACTGAGCACGCCTGGCTGTGGAATTCTGGGAGTTGAAGTCCACAAGTCTAAAAATATTTGAAACTCAGCACTGTGTCAGTGCCTCACCAGTCATAAACCTCACCGCACGTCACTGCTCCTGATGATTGGGCCAACGTCACCGAGCCAGGTTTCATGACTAAGGCAGGACTTAGACATTGAAAGGCTATTGTGTCTCCCCTAATCCTTCTTTCTATTAAACTAGACCTACCCAGTTCCTGCAACTGTTCTTCATATGTTTTAGCCTCCAGTCCCCTAATCATCTTTGCTGGAGAAGATCTTTGAGAGCCCCTTGGACTGCAGGGAGATCCAATCAGTCAATCCTCAAGGAAATCCACCCTGACTGATCTTTGGATGGACAGATCCTGAAGCCGAAGCTCAAATAGGTCAATCATCCAGGCCAAAGGTGTTTCGAGTACACCACGATGTAGAAAAGATGTGGAGACTCTAGAAAGAGTGCAGAGAAGAGCAACAAAGAGGATTAGGGGACTGGAGGCTAAAACATATGAAGAACGGTTGCAGGAACTGGGCATGACTAGTTTAATGAAAAGAAGGACTAGGGGAGACATGATAGCAGTCTTCCAATATCTCAGGGGTTGCCACAAAGAAGAGGGAGTCAAACTATTCTCCAAAGCACCTGAAGGCGGGAGAAGAAGCAATGGGTGGAAACTAATCAAGGAGAGAAGCAACCTAGAACTAAGGAGAAACTTCCTGACAGTCAGAACAATTAATCAGTGGAACAGAAGTTGCCTCCAGAAGTTGTGAATGCCCAAACACTGGAAGTTTTTAAGAAGATGTTGGATAACCATTTGTCTGAAACGGTATAGGGTTTCCTGCCTAGGCAGGGGGTTGGACTAGAAGACCTCCAAGGTCCCTTCCAACTCTGCTATTGTATTATAAGAATCCACCTCTGGTTTTAGCTAATCTTGCCGGAGGAAGATGCCATCTATAAAACTTTGTATAGATTCTCCTTCTATGTTGTGGCCAGCGTTAATTTCTTGTTTCTTTCTCACAGTTTTGGCCACTTTTCCAATTCACGATTGTATCCAAAATTTTTGGCCCATACCACCATTGTCGCTTTGACTTGTTCTTCCTCTATTTTGTAATCTAATAGGTATTGTACATTTTCTTCATCAATTTCTCATCCGTCCCCAATAAAAATTGGTCTAATGTTGTTAACTCTCTACTAACACCCCACATTTTCACACCCTTCATGAAACATGATTGATTTTGTAGGTATGACCCCCACTCCAATCCCAAGACAATCATCAGGCCTGAGCAACCGTGGGCTGTATTGATATATGATTCAATCCCATCCCATTTCAAAGCAGGCATTTTGGGTTTGTTTGAGAGGTTTAATGCAAAACCTCTCACTAGGGCTGTGATGGTGAACCTATGGCATGGGGGAGCCATTTCTGAGAGCACTTGAGGTGTTGTCCTGTCAGCTGCAATGTGCATGCGCATGCTGGCCAGCTGATTTCCGGCCTTGATTTTCTCCCGTTTTTTGCCCTTCCCTGAAGTCTCCGGAGGGCGAAAAACCGCCCAACACACAAACCGGACGTTCGTGAACGGACTTCCAGTTTGCGCATTGGGATATTTTCCCCCAGCCCAACGGGGAACCCGGATGTCCGTTCCTGAACTTCCACCCTCTGGAGGGTGAAAAACAGCCCAACGCTCAAATCTGAAGTCAGAAAAAGAGGCCTTTTCTGGCCTCCGGAGGCCCTCTGGGTGGGCGGTGGAGGCCATTTTTGCTCTCCCCAGGCTCCAAGAAAACCGTGCACGCATGTGCGGGGCAGCCCGGGGTATGGGTGGGGTCACATGCGCAGGGGGCACTTGCGGGATCGTATTCTGCCCCATACATCCCTGCGACCAATCCGCTCGCACAGAGAGGGCCTCCTCCAGGTGCCGTCCACCAGACAGTGTCGAGGGGCGGCGCCTAGGAGCAGAGCCTTCTCTGTGGCGGGCCCAGCCCTGTGGAATGACCTCCCTCCGGATATTAGGAATACCTCTGACCTCCGCTCCTTTCGTATAAAGCTCAAGACCCACTTATTCCAAGTAGCTGGCCTGGCTCAACTTTGATCTAACTATATCGCTCCTGACGGGTTTTTTATTTGGGTATTTTAATTGTATTCAATTATTTAGGGGTTTTTAAACACTGTATTTTATTGTTTTTATTCATCAGCCGACCTCCTCCTTGTACATGTCTTGGTATATGTTTTTGTAATATGTATGTCTTGTCTATATATTTATTTCATATGTTTTATTGTACGCCGCCCTGAGTCCTTCGGGAGAGGGTGCGGCTAAGAAATAAATATTTATTATTATTATTATTATTATTATTATTATTATTATTATTATTATTAAAGTATTGGGTGGCACGCATATGTGTGCTTTTGGCACCAGAGGCAAAAAAGGTTCGCCATCACCGAACTAGGGCCATGCAGATTTTTTTTTTTTTAGTTTATATATTAGTTTCGTCTTACTCCAGACAAGAAATATGAGTTGCTCACATGCCTCATTTATTAAACTTTTTTTTAAAAAAATGCCAAATTATAATAAGAGAGCATCATTGATAGTCTGGAGTTTCTGGTTTTTCTTTTGAAGATGTTTCGCTTCTCCTCCAAGAAGCTTCTTCAGTTCTGACTAGATGGTGGGGAATGGAAGGATGCATCCTTTTAGAGAGTCATTGAGACCACCTGGAGGTTTGGCTGTGATATAGGAGGACAAACTCATCAGGACAAGACTCAGCAGTCCACCTGCTTTTAAAAGACAAAGGCCACACTTTGGAGGATAGCAAAATCCACATTTTGGACAGAGAGGACTGCTGGTTTGAAAGAGGGGTCAAAGTGGCCATCTATGTCCAAACTGAGCAGCCCTCTCTCAGCAGAGCGGGAGGGACACAACATCATCTATCTCCAGTCCACAACAGAGTCCTTTCAACAGTTCCAAGGAAGCTCCACACCCATTTGCAAGACTCAGGTGACCCTGAGGACACAGGTAAACCTCCAAGTGGCCTCAGTGACTCTCTAAAAGAATGCAAATGATCAGCTGTCTGCAAGGAATATAATGTTCTGACCGAGGCTTCCCAAGAACATGAAGCAAACTCCTTGTCCCGATAAAAGCCCTTTTTATTAACTTACTGTGAATACTGCTCATTCACATCCAGCAAATTCTTTCAAGGGAGGATTTACAGTCATAGACCTTATCTGGCTTGGAGAGCTGACAAGGCGATCTCTGCAAAACTTGGCAAGGAGTCTCGGAGAGTCATGAACCAATTAAGCAAACTAGTTGTCTCCCGCAAACTCCACTCCCCTTTTACTCCTCTTTTATTTCCCTCTGGGAGGGGGCCATTCAGGGGTGGGTTCCTGCCAGTTCTAACCTCTTCTATAGAAGAGGTTCCACAAATCTACAGTGTCGTTTAGAACCGGTTCCAGCTCCCTCCCCCTGCCCGTCCGCACATCATCAAGATGAAGAGCGAAAGGAGGAATTCTGGGAGTTGAAGTCCACAAGTCTTAAAGCTGTCAAGTTTGAACACCCCTGGGGTTTTTTTTCTAAAGGGTTAGGGGTGCAAAGGTCTTGTAACTCGATAGCTTTAAGACTTGCACACTTCAATGCCAGAGTCCCTGAGCCAATATGACTGGAGGAGGAATTCTGGGAGTTGAAGTCCACAAGTCTTAAAGCTGTCAAGTTTGAACACTCCTGGAGTTTTTTTTCTAAAGGGTTAGGGGTGCGAGGGTCTTGTAACTTGACAGCTTTAAGACTTGCGTGCTTCAAATGCCAGAGTTCCTGAGCCAACATGACTGGAGGAGGAATTCTGGGAGTTCCTGATCCAACATTTTGATTGCTAAGCAAGAGCGTTGTTAAGTGAGTTTCACCACATTTTATAAATTGGCCACGGCCACCCAGTCACATGGCTGTCAAGCCACTCCCACCTGGTCACATGGCCAGCAAGCCACTCCCACAAAGCAGGCCACACCTACAGAAGAGGTTCTAAAAATTTTTGAAACCCACCACTGGGGACATTCATCGTCCACCTGTGGCCTTACTCCTAAATCGACCCCTGTTCTTTAGCTGTTCCCTTTGTCTGGCAACTCTGTGCATGTGCACACTGGGAATTGACCATTGGAACTTCAGATCCAGATTTTAAACTCCATTTTTCAGGGAGCTTCGAATGGTCTTTAAGCCAGTGGTGAAATTTGAAACTTTTTACTACTGATTCTGTGGGCGTGGCTTGGGGATGGGGTCCTGTGACTGAGTGGGCGTGGCCAACTCAATGTCACTCATGGCTATGCCCACTCAGTCACATACCCCCGCCACCACCAAGCCACGTCCACATAACCCATTAGGAAAAAATGTGTGTATGAGTCCATTCAAAGCGGAGCTGTTGCTCCCTTCATGGTCCCCCCCCTCAGGCCCCTCCTCCCTGAGTCTCCCTTAAAGGGACAGGCTGCAGCAGCTCTGCTGTGAATGGAGGGAGAAGTGTTTGCATTGGGTGAGCGGTGACCAGGCAACCAGGCGGATGTGGGCAGCGCCATCAGGCATTTTTGTCACTGGTTTGGAGAATTGATGTCAATCATCCCTGCTGGTTCAGCCAAACTAGGCCAAACTGGGAGAATTTCACCCCTGCTTTAAGCCCCTGGTCGTAAGTTGAGGACGATCTAAAATGGTCTTTATGTCCCCACCCTTGCACTATTTACCCTGAAATTTTGCTGCTACAGGTACTCCTCGCGAGCAAAATTGAGCTCAAACTTTCTGTGGCTAAGTCAGACAGATGTTAAGGGAATTTGGTCCCTTTTCACGACCTTTCTTGCCACAGACATTAAGTGAATCACTGCAGTTGTTAATAACCCGGTTGTTAAGTGAACCTGGCTTCCCCGTTGTCTTTGCTTCTGTAGAAGTTCGCAAAAGCGGATCACGTGACCCCGGGACACTGCAACCATCCTAAGTACGAGACAGTTGCCAAGCATCTGAATTTTGATCACGTGACCACTGGGCTGCTTGTAACGTTTGTGTGAAAAACGGCCCTGAGTCACTTTTTTCAGTGCCATTGCAACTTCGAACAGTCACTAAATGAACTGTTGTAAGTCGAAGACTACCTGTATTGCTTGATCACCCTCCTTCACATCCAATTTCTTTCCAGTGCGATGTTTCCTCAGGCACCCAGGCGGAGGTTAAAAAAAAAAAGTCAAGATGGCGGTCACCAGCATGCAAACGAAGCGCAAACAAAAGCCGTAAGGCCTGCAGCCATCTTTTCTTTGGGGTCTTTGGCCTGCCACACTTTCCATTATTCTACTATGCATTTTCTAGTGTGGGAAAACGGGAGGGGGGATTGTACGGAGTTCGATGATATGTAGCCATAACAACATTCTTTCTAGAAAGCCAAGGTCATCCTTTGCCTCTGCACCTCTGCACCTGACCGGAACTGCTGGATGGGTGGAACTGCCAGCATGGCAGTGGGAGATTGGACCATGGGATGGACTTGTGGATGTGGGGGCAAGATCTTGAACTTTCAACTAGGGGGAGGGGGAATCCTGGAAGCTTTCAGAATCGGGTTTCCCCAGATGTGCCAATATGGCTCTCTCTCTTGATAAATTGGAACTTTGAGGAATCCTTTGCCTCGGACTCTGATTTTCTTTCGGGTGCTATTTGAAATCCTGACAAAAGGGGCAAGATTCCCACCGGACGGCTGCCATTTTGAAATTTTGGACCCTTGGGACTGTTCTTCCCTTAGAGAAGGGCTGCTGGAGCCCCTCAAATCCTTATCCCAAAGAAAATACACACCCTCTGTTTTGCTGCAAAGCCCCACCCGCAGGTGTGCACAGGGAACAATGTACAATACAATACAATACAATAGTAGAGTTGGAAGGGACCTTGGAGGTCTTCTAGTCCAACCCCCGGCCTGTAGTGGTGGATTCTGCCGGTTTGCACCGGTTTGGCCGAACTGGTAGCGGTATCCAAGCTGACGTCATCATGCATGCACAGAAGATCCAGTGCATGCCCAGACGGGAACGTGCTACTGAACCGGTAGCGAACAAAATAATAATAATAATAATTTATTAAATTTCTAGACCGCCCCCTCTCCCCGGAAACATACAAACAATCATACACATAGGTAAAAATCAAATTAAACCACCCCTGTACAATTTATAAAAATTAAAAACAGACCCTAAAACCAATCCTAAAAATTTAGAAAATAGAACTGAGGTGGGATAGGTGGAATTAGGCCAAGCCGGCTAACTGGAATAGGTGGGTTTTAAGTTTCTGAGGGAAGGAGCGGAGATCCGTAGTCATTCTAATGTCGGGGGGAAGGTCATTCCAGAGGGTCGGGCCCATCACAGAGAAGGCCCTTCCCCTAGGCGTTGCCCGCTGGCACAGCCTAGTGGACGGCACCCGGAGGAGTCCCTCCCTGTGTGAGCGAATCGGCCGAAGGGATGTATGGGGCAGGATACGATCCCGCAAATAACTAGGTCCTGTGCCATGGAGCGCCTTAAAAAATAGGGTTTCATGCCTGGAACAATGGCATACAAGTGTGTGTGTGTGTGTTTGCGTGTTTGCACACACGGGGGTGTGCCAACAAGACCAAAGGGCCCCTGCTGCATATAAATCATTATTGGCGAACATCTCAGCTTTTGGGGCCTCACGGTTTTGCGGCTGCCTTGCAGGAGTCCGGGACATAAATCATAATTCTCCCACAATAGATCCTTTTGCAGCCTCCATCAGGAAAAAAAAAACGGTGTTGGTTTTATTGATTTTTTTGACACCCGAGCCCTGGTGGACGGCCACGCTGAATCATTACGAAATGAAACTGATTAGGAATTCATAGAATACTAAATAAACTTTACGAGGCCGTTGCAAGTTTTTTTTTTGGGGGGGGGAGATGCGTAGGGAGCGGAAAATGAGAACTAATGATATAAAAATTACACAGCGTGCTTATTATTAGGCCGCTATTGATTGGCTTCAAACTGTACATCAGAATCGAAGGATGTGGAGTTGTGGGGGCTGGCGTGGTTTATTTTTATTTTTTGGCGTGTGTTTGTCTCTCTGTGTGTTTGTTTGTTTGTGTGTGTGTGTGTGTGTGTGTGTGTGTGTGTGTTTAAAGGCTGGAAACACAGAATGCTATTTTTGGCCAGAAAAAAAAGCCAATGCAATGCTAAGTTGCATTAACAGAGGGATACAATCAAGATCAAGGGAGGTACCAATACCACTCTATAAAGCCCTAGTAAAACCACACCTAGTTTGGTTGTAAAAAAGTGCAGAGACTCTAAGTGCAGAGAAGAGCAACTCTAAGTGCAGAGAAGAGCAACTAGGATGATTAGGGGACTGGAGGCTAAAATATACAAAGAACGGTTGCAGGAACTGGGCATGGCTAGTCTAGTGAAGAGAAGGACCAAGGGAGACAGGATAGCAGTAATACAATACAATACAATACAATACAATAGTAGAGTTGGAAGGGACATTGGAGGCCTTCTAGTCCAACCCCCTGCCTAGGCAGGAAACCCTATACCGTTTCAGACAAATAGCTATCCAACATCTTCTTAAAGACTTCCAGTGTTGGGGCATTCACAACTTCTGGAGGCAACTTCTGTTCCTCTGATTAATTGTTCTCACTGTCAGGAAATTTCTCCTCCGTTCTAAGTTGCTTCTCTCCTTGATTAGTTTCCACCCATTGCTTCTTGTTCTGTCCTCAGGTGCCTTGGAGAATAGTTTGATTCCCTCTTCTTTGTGGCAACCCCTGAGATATTGGAAGACTGCTATCATGTCTCCACTAGTCCACCAACCCCCGCAACCTAGGTGGCCAGGAACTACAGAGCCCGGGCCTACGGCTGATGCTTTGCAATGCAAGGTCCGTAACCAACAAGGCCCCCCTCATTAATGAGTTGATCTCTGAGGGGGAGCTAGACCTTGCAGGGATAACGGAAACCTGGTTGGGCCACGAGGGTGGTTTACCCCTCGTGGAAATGTGCCCACCAGGTTTCCGTGCATTCCATCAGCCTCGGGCCCTGGGTAAGGGTGGTGGGGTGGCGGTAGTTATACGGGAAGGTCTAGAGCCGAGGGAGTTCACTGTTCCTCAGATATCCGGGTGTGAGTCCCTTGGTGTGAAATGGGGCCCACGGAGGCAGTTGGGTTTGCTGATTGTATACTTGGCTCCTCGCTATACATCAGCAGCCCTGCCCGAGCTCCTCGAGCTGATCTCGGAGACGGCGGTTGAGATCCCCAGGCTCATGGTCATGGGAGATTTCAACCTGCCGTCAACGGGAGCAGCATCTGAGGTAGCTCGGGAGTTCATGGCTTCCATGACAGCCATGGGCCTGACCCAGTTAATTCAGGGCCCCACACACGAAGGAGGCCACACATTGGACCTTGTCTTTGTATCTGAGCAGTGGACGAGTGATCTGGGTAGAGGGGATTTTACTGTTACACCCCTGTCATGGTCAGATCACTCATGTCTCCGGCTTAACTTCCCTGGCGCTACCCCCCACCGCGAGGAGGCGGGACCAGACGGTCCACGCTGGTACCGCCCCAAGCGCCTGATGGAGCCGGATAGGTTCCAGACGGAGCTTGGGCCATTACCTGTAGCCCTGACCCGCGCTCGGTCGGAGGACCTAGCGGCCGCCTGGAATAGGGCGGCGGCTGGGGCCTTGGACCGGATTGCGCCTTTGCGACCTCTCCTGCGGCAGCGACCCACCCGGGCTCCTTGGTATACCGAGGAGCTGAGGGTGATGAAGCGTCACAGGAGACGTCTAGAGAGCAGGTGGAGGTCCTCACGCTCCGAATCTGATCGAACACAGGTAAGATCCTACTTGCGGACCTACCTGGTGGCATTAAGGGCGGCCAAACGTAGATATTGTGCCACCCTTATTGCGTCCGCGGATAACCGCCCTGCTGCCCTGTTTAGGGTGACCCGCTCCCTCTTGTCACAGGGGACGCAGGGGGCACCTTTACAGGGCAGAGCAGAGGAATTTGGGGAATATCTGCAGGACAAAGTCGCTCAGATCCGGAGCGGATGGGCCCCACTCAGTGGACCAGACGAGCCGCCAACAGCGAGTCTTGTGAGACCATCCTGGGAGGAGTTTGATTCTGTTGCCCCCGAGGATTTAGATAGGTTGCGTGGACGGCTGCGACCCACCACATGTTTAATGGACCCGTGTCCCTCCTGGTTGGTACTGGCATCTTGGGAGGTGACACGAGGCTGGCTTCTGGGCCTGGTGAATGCCTCATTGGGTGAGGGATCCTTACCAACCGCCTTGAAAGAGGCGGTGGTGAGGCCCTTACTTAAGAGGCCCTCACTCGACCCAATGGAGCTAGCTAACTATCGTCCAGTCTCCAACCTTCCGTTTCTAGCGAAGGTTGTTGAGAATGTGGTGGCCCAGCAGTTTCCACGACACCTTGACGAATCCGAGTATCTAGACTCACGCCAGTCCGGCTTCCGACCTGGGCACAGCACAGAGACAGCCTTGGTCGCGTTGGTTGATGATCTCTGGAGGGCCAGAGATAGAGGTTGCTCCTCTATCCTGGTCCTATTAGACCTCTCGGCGGCTTTTGATACCATCGACCATGGTATCCTATTGCGCCGGTTGGAGGGGATGGGAGTCGGAGGTACCGTTTTGCGGTGGTTCGGCTCCTACCTCTCCGACCGGAGGCAATGTGTGTTGACAGGGGGACAGAGGTCGACCCCGAGGCCACTCACTTGTGGGGTGCCACAGGGGTCGGTCCTCTCGCCTCTCCTGTTCAACACATATGTAAAGCCGCTGGGTGAGATCATCCGTGGTTTTGGGGTTGAGTATCACCTCTACGCTGATGATACTCAGCTGTATATTACAACTCCAAACCACCCCAACGAGGCTGTCGAAGTAATGTCCCGGTGTTTGGAGGCCGTCGGGGTCTGGATGGAGGACAACAGACTTAAACTCAACCCCTCCAAGACTGAGTGGCTGTGGCTACCGGCACCTCGATTCAGCCAGCTGATTCCATCGCTGGCCATAGGGGGCGAGCAGTTGCCCCCTGTGGAACGGGCGCGCAATTTGGGCGTCCTCCTTGATGCCCGGCTGTCAATGGATGACCATGTGGCGGCCGTGGCAAGGGGGGCGTTCCACCAGGTTCGCCTGGTGCGCCAATTGCGCCCCCTACTGGACCGGGATGCCCTACGCACGGTCACTCATGCGCTGGTGACGTCCCGCCTGGATTACTGCAACGCTCTCTACATGGGGCTGCCCTTGGGACGCGCCCGGAGACTGCAGTTAGTTCAGAATGCAGCCGCGCGGGCTGTGATGGGGAGTACGAGGTACTCCCACGTAACACCTCTCCTGCGCGAGCTGCATTGGCTACCTGTGGTTTTCCGGGTGCGTTTCAAGGTGCTGATTACCATCTTTAAAGCGCTCCATGGCACGGGACCTAGTTACTTGCGGGATCGCATCCTCCCACATACATCCCTGCGGCCAATACGCTCACACAGGGAGGGACTTCTCCTGGTGCCATCCACTGGACAATGCCGGCGGGCGACACCGAGGAGTAGGGCCTTCTCTGTGATGGGCCCAACCCTCTGGAATGACCTCCCCCCCGACATTAGAACCACTTCTGACCTCCGCTCCTTCCGGCAAAAACTGAAGACCCACCTGTTCCGATTAGCAGGCCTGGCATAATTCAACTGTCCCTCCTGGCAAACGCACTATATCTGGTTATTTTAGGGGTTTTTTAATTCACTGTATTTGTTTTTAGGGGTTTGAACTTATTTTAATCTGCTTTGTACAGTTCTTTTAATGTCATTCTTACCTCCTCCATGTCAACTGTCAACTGTACATACTTAATTTTATTGTATCTGATATATTTTGTATGAACTGTACACCGCCCCGAGTCCCTTTCGGGAGAGGGGGCGGTCTAGAAGCATTAAATTAAATTAAATTAAAATTAAAATTAAGTTATAAGATACAAAATGCAAAAGTAAATAAAAGGAAGTGTGGCGAAAGGGGGGGAAGAGAAGTGAGGGAGGGTTGGGAAAAAGAAAAGAAAAGAAACCTCCCTTTGTTGCACTAAAATAAAGCATTAACAAGAAGCCACAACTTTTTGCTTTTCCATAGTTAAAAAAAACCTGGCCGTTTCTATAAGCATCTATCAAAACCCAACATCAACATTTCCTTCCCCCCCCCCCTCAAGCACAAGGTTCAGAAGCTCCCCATGTTGAAATAAAAGTATTTATTAGAATAACAGAGTTGGAAGGGACCTTGGAGGTCTTCTAGTCCAACCTCCTGCCCAGGCAGGAAACCCTACACCACTTCAGCCAAAAGGTTATCCAACATCATCTTAAAAACTTCCAATGTTGAAGCATTCACAACTTCTGGAAGCAAGTCGTTCCACTGATTAATTGTTCTCACTGTCAGGAAATTTCTCCTTAGTTCTAGGTTGCTTCTCTCCTTGATTAGTTTCCATTCGTTGCTTCTTGTCCTGCCCTCAGGTGCCTTGGAGAATAGATTGACCCCTTCTTCTTTGTGGCAACCCCTCAAATATTGGAAGACTACTATCATGTCACTCCTAGTCATTCTTTTCATTCAACTAGACATACCCAGTTCCTGCAACCGTTCTTCATATGTTTTAGTCTCCAGTCTCCTAATCCTCTTTGTTGCTCTTCTCTGCACTCTTTCTAGAGTCTCAACATCTTTTCTACATCGTGGCGACCAGAACTGAATGCTGTATTCCAAGTGTGGCCTTCCCAAGGCATTATAAAGTGGCATTAACACTTCACGTGATCTTGATTCTATCCCTCTGTTGATGCAGCCTAGAACTGTGTTGGCTTTTTTGGCAGCTGCTGCACACGGCTGGCTCCTATTTAAATGGTTGTCCACTAGGACTCCAAGATTCCTCTCACAGTTACTATTTTTCTTTCTTTTTTATTCCAAGTAGTCAATTTTGGCATTTCTGCCAACTCCATCAGCTTCTGCATCCATTCATCCATGGTGGGAACCGAAGTGTCCTTCCATTTTTGCGCGAACAATAGTCTTACTACTGGCAACACACATAGGGTCAAATTTCCGAATGTTTTCTCTAAGTCTTTTTCGATGAGGCTCAAAAGGAAAATTTCCAGTTTCATCTTTATCTTTCTTTCCAGAATATTCTGTATTAAAAGCCTCTCTGTGTATTTGTCTGTTCGCGCCCTTGTGTGTATAGGGACTTTTTCTTAGGTGGCTCAGTGGCTAAGACGCTGAGCTTGTTGATCAGAAAGGTCGGCAGTTCGGTGGTTCGAATCCCTAGTGCCACGTAACGGGGTGAGCTCTCGTTACTTGACCCAGCTTCTGCCAACCTAGCAGTTCGAAAGCACATTAAAAAAATGCATGTAGAAAAACAGGGACCACCTTTGGTGGGAAGGGAACAGCGATCTGTGCGCCTTCGGTGTTGAGTCATGCCGGCCACATGACCACGGACACGTCTTCTGACAGCGCTTGCTCTTCGGCTTTGAAACGCAGATGAGCACCGCCCCCTAGAGCCGGGAACTTATGTGCGAGGGGAACTAACCAACCACTCTTTCTTAAGTCTTGCTTTGCTGTTTCTGAAAGATGTATATTGAATTTAGATTTGTGTTGTTAGCACCTTCACTCACTCATTCACTGCCATATTGACCATATAAATTGAGTGTTACATGTAAGAAGGCGAGTATAGACATTATTCTCTGTAATTTGATTTAATAGCCGGGATTGGCAGGCCTCCTCTCCCTCTCATAGCCTTCTCTGCCCCTCCTGTGTTTATTTAGCTATGTGTTCTCAACAGCGTACACCCCCCCCCCCCGTGTATTCACAAACAGACACTCGGCTGCACACACCCCATATTAGCAAGGGTAGTCCTCTATTTACGACCATAATGGAGCTCAAAATTTCTGTTGTTAAGTGAGACATTTATGAAGTGAGTTTTGCCCCATTTTACAGCCGAGTTTTGCCTCAGAGAAATGCTCAGTAATAAAAAAACCAAGATGGCGGTCCCTATGGCGCCACCGATAGAACCAGTTCGGGTGTGTGGACGGCCAAGTTACTACTACTACTACCTACTCGGCCAAATGGGTCCAAAACCTCTGAGTGAGTTACTTATAAAATAGTAAAAGTGGGATAAAATTGTAATGAATTAAAGAGAAATAAATAAATAAAATTAGAGTTAAGAGAGATCCTGTCACAGACCCCAAAATTCATGGAATTCACATCTCTATCACTAAATTGATGGGGGCCCTCTCCTCCTTCCCCCCCCCAGTATTAATCTGCAATTTGATTACACACCCGTTTAAATACAGTTGCCCGTTTGACAGAAAGACTGTGTGCAAGGAAAGGAATTACATCCAGAGCACTCAATATTACTGGCTCAGAGAAAGTTTTTCCTAAAGCAGCCCGCGAAAGATTAGTTAGTGGCTGACACACCATGTCTTGCTGTCTCTGTTATTGGGCAAAATTAAATCAGAACAGGAAAATATTAATTTAAAGTCAGGGGGGGGAGGGATGGAGGCCATTCACTTCCAATTATGCACCATCCTGTCAAGCTTTATACGGGCGTAAACAAGGGGAAGAGGGCTGAATTAATTGCCTTGGATTCTGCCCCATTCCAGAACCAATTACAGAAATATATTGGCTCCTAGCATTATTATATACACTGCTGTGAAGGAAATTGTGTGAAATTTTAACGGATTTCAGATGTAATAATCGAGGACACAATTCCGCACTGTATTAGCAGTCCAGCGAGGTTTCTCTCCTTCTTTCCTTCTTCTTCTTCTTCTCTCTCTCTCTCTCCTCTTATTTCGAACACGGATGGGTGAAGGTTAAGCTGTTTGGGACTTCATTCTGTATTAAACGATCATCTGCTTAACCCAAGAATGAGGCAGCTTTCGATACTGGCTTGACAGCAGATGGAATAAAACCGCCAATCTTTCGCCAACAAGATACTAAGTCCACAGACTGAGGGACCAGGGTTGTTGGCAATAAACAATGTCAGGATTCCAAATAGCATCAAAAAATAAATCAGAGTCCAAGGCAAAGTATTGCTCAAAGTTCCAATTTATTAAGAGAGCCATGTTGGCACATCTGGGAAAACCCGAATCTGAAAGCTTCCCAGTTTTCCCCAGCCAGTTGAAAGTTCCAGATCTTGCCCCCACATCCATAAGTCCATCACATGGTCAAATCTCCCACTCCCATGCTGGCAGTTCCACCCATCCAGTTCCGGTCAGGTGCAGAGGTGCAAAGACAAAGGATGACCTTGGCTTTCTAGAAAGAATTTTGTTATGGCTACATCGTATCTCACTCCTACAATCCCCCCTCCCATCCTCCCTCAAACTAGTGTCTTGGATTTTAAAAGAGCTAATTTCAATAAATTTAGAGAAAGCTTGGGAAGAATTCCATGGATGAGAATCCTCAAGGGGAAAACAACTCAAGAAGCTTGGGAAATTTTGAAAAATGAGATTACAAAAGATCAGTCTAGCACAATACCAATGAAGAAGAAAAATAACAGCTCCCAAAAGAACCAGCATGGCTGCATAAAGAACTCTCTGACAAATTGAAAGACAAAAAAGGTAAGTATAAAAAGTGGAAAGAGGGGGACATAACTAAGGCAGAATATCAGCAAATAGCCCGAGCCGGTAAAGATGAAGTAAGGAAAGCTAAGGCTCACAATGAAGAAAGGCTTGCCACAAAAGTAAAAAATAACCAAAAAAAAAAAAGCTTCTTCCAACATGTTAAAAACAAGAAAAATGTTAAGGAAACAATTGGTCCATTGCTGGGAGAAAGTGGCAAGAAGGTGACAAGCAACAGGGAGAAAGCAGAACTATTTAACTCATGTTTTGCATCTGTCTTTACACAAAGGGATAAAATAGTCCAACCTATCAAAAACAGCACCACAAAAATCGGATTAGGAACGCAAATTGAAATAGGGAAGAAAATGGTAAGTGAGCACCTGTCTACCCTAGACGAGTTCAAATCACCAGGACGGACGGATTACACCCAGGGTTTTGAAGGAACTGGCAGACGAGGTCTCAGAACCACTGAACTATATCTTTCAGAGATCCTGGAGCACCGGGGAACTGCCAGAGGACTGGAAAAGAGCTGATGTGGTTCCCATCTTCAAAAAAGGAAAAAAATTAGATCCAGGAAACTACAGACCTATCAGCCTGACCTCAATACCAGGAAAGATTCTGGAAAAGATAATCAAGCAACGAATTAGCGAACACCTAGAAGCAAACAAAGTAATAGCCAAAAGCCAACATGGGTTTGTCAAAAACAGATCATGCCAGACTAATCTTATTGCATTCTTTCACAAAGTGACAAAATTAGTGGACCAGAGGAATGCCGTCGATATAGTTTACTTGGACTTCAGTAAGGCATTTGATAAGATAGACCATAACCTACTACTAGATAAAGTAGAAGAATGTGGGTTGGACAGCATCACCACCAGATGGATTCGTCACTGGCTGACCAACCGCACTCAACGTGTAGTCCTCAATGGAACTGCATCTACATGGAGGGAAGTATGCAGTGGAGTACCCCAAGGCTCTGTTTTAGGCCCAGTACTCTTCAACATCTTCATCAATGATTTGGATGAGGGAATAAATGGGGAACTCATCAAATTTGCAGATGACACCAAGATGGAAGGAATAGCCAACACTCCAGAAGATAGGCTAAAGATACACAAGGATCTTGACAAACTTGAACATTGGGCACTATCTAAGAAAATGAAATTCAATGGTGAAAAGAGTAAGGTTCTACATTTAGGCAAGAAAAATGAAATGCACAGGTACAGTATAGGCCAGTGATGGCGAACCTATGGCACGCGGAGCCATTTGTCAGGGCACGCAAGGCGCTGCTCTGTCAGCTGGCCAGTGCGCCAATGCGCACGCTGGCTAGCTGAGTTCACCATTTTTAAAAGCCATTTTTCACCCTCCCCAGGCTCCAGAGGCTTTATAAGAGCCTGGGGAGGGCGAAAAGAGCCCCCCTCCCCCCCGGAGGCCTTCCGGAGGCTTCAGGGACCGTCCAGAGGCTTCGGAGTGCTTAAAACGACCCTCAGAGCAAACCATTCTGAAGGCTTCAGGACAGAACCACCAAGATCACTCACACCAATATTGACAGGAGAGGTCACGAGTATATAAAAGCAAACACTACTCCCTTCTAGCACTGATGATGTTACCTAGTTTGGTAATGAAACGTCCGCAAGAATACCACCCAGCTCAGGGCAGCCAGGACCTGAGATATTGGAAGACTGCTATCATGTCTCCCCTAGTCCTTCTTTTCATTAAACTAGACATACCCAGTTCCTGCAACCGTTCTTCATATGTTTTTAGCCTCCAGCCCCCTAATCCTCTTTCTTGCTCTTCTCTGCACTCTTTCTAGAGTCTCCACATCTTTTCTACATCGTGGTGACCAAAACTGAATGCAGTATTCCAAGTGTGTCCTACCCAAGGCCTTATAAAGTGTTGTTAAAGTGGTATTATGCAGCTTAGAACTGTGTTGGCTTTTTTGGCAGCTGCTGCACACTCCTGGCTCATATTTAAATGGCTGTCCACTAAAACTCCAAGATCCCTCTCACAGTTACTATTATTGAGCAAGGTATCACCTACACCAGCGATGGCGAATCTTTTTTGGCTCGCGTGCCATAAGTGGGGGGAGCGCAGGGGGATCGTGTGCAGGCGTGCTGCACCCATAATGCAGTGGTTCTCAAATAGTGGGGCGCGCCCCCCAGGGGGGGCGCGAGGCTCCATAAAGGGGGCGCGAAGGCTCCCTTTCCATCTGGGTGCAACGGCGGCGGCGAAGGCGGCAACGGCGGCAGCGAAGGCGAAGGCGGCGGCGGCGGCAACGGCGGCAGCAGCGAAGGCGGCGGACTGGAGTTTCCCGCCAAGGTTGCCTGTCCGACCAGCCCCCGCTGGCTCCTGGCTGAGGGAGGAGCTGCCGCTCTGCCTTCTCCGAGCGGGATCCACGCCCTGCAATTGGCCACGAGGGGAAGCGGAAGCAAAAGCTTTTGCTATCAAGTCTTTTGAAAATCTCCAGGAAGCACAAAAAATGGGTGAAAATGGCAGGTTTTGGCCAAAAAACGGGCCATTTTTGCCCATTAGTTGCCAGTAGAATTCTTCTGGGGGTGGGGGAGGTGAAAAATGGGGTGCACAGATGCCCCAGGAGGCACAAAAAATGGGCCCCTTTTCACCCCCCCACCTTCAGAAGATGATAGAGAAAGAGAGAGCTAGTGAGAGGGAGGGAGGGAGAAGTGAGACAGAAAGAGATAGACAGAGAGAGAGACAGAGAGAGACAGAAGGAGAAAGAGGGACAGAAAGAGAGAGAGAGGAGAGAGAGACCGAGAAAGACAGAGAGAGACAGAGGAAGACAGAGAGAGAGAAGAGAGAGACAGAAAGAGAGAGTGAGACACAGAGAGACAGAAAGAGACAGAGGAGACAAAGAGAGAGAGACAGAAAGAGACAGAGAGAGTGAGAGAGAGAGAGAGAAAGAGAGAGAGAGAGAAAGAGAGAGGGAGACAGAAAGACAGACAGAAATAGAAGGAGAGACAGAAAGAGAAAGGCAGAGAGAGAGAGAGAGAGGGAGAGAGACGAGGGAGGGAGAGAGACAGAGGGAGAGACCACTTGGACTGTCTTCGCATCTGGGATGCATGGGTCTTTCCCACTGAGATGAGCAGGTGTTGTTTCTAGAAATCACTGCGTGCAGGAAATATATGTGTGTGTTTGTGTGTGTATACATGTGTCATTTCTTCAGTGTTATCACAGAAGTGAGTACACCCCTTAACATTTTGTAAATATTTAAGTATACTTAAATATTTACAAAATGTTAAGGGGTGTACTCACTTCTGTGATACTCTATATATAAATATATGTATGTATATGTTCTAGCTGTGCTCCTTTATATCTTTTCTGCTACAGTTAATAAAGCTATTCTTTGTTGTAAATTGATCCACATTTCTTTCTCTTTTTATTCTCTTATACGTTAATAAGGATACAGTGTTATGCAGAGATGTACTTATAACAATTTTATAGACAAATGATACTATTTACAGTCGCGCGGGGGGCGCGAAATGTTTTCTTCTTCCTAGGGGGGGCATGACAGAAAATAATTGAGAAGCACTGCCATAATGCAATGTGTGACCCCCCAGTGCTTGCAGTATTCCAGTGCTACAGGCGCGACCCTCCCATTTTTGCATGCTTTTTTCGCCCTCCCAAGGCTCCAGAGGCTTTATAGGAGCATAGGGAGGATGAAAACAGCCCCCCCCCACCCTCCCCAGAAGCCCTCTGGAGGCTTCAGGGACCTTCAGGAGGCTTCCCTGAAGCCTTCGGAGGGCTCAAAACGACCGGAGGGTTGTTTTAAGCGCTCCGAAGGCTTGAGGGACCGTCAAGGGGCTTCCCTTCGGAGAGTTCAAAACAACCCTCCGAGCAAACCAGAAGTCACTTCCGGTTTGCTTGGAGGGTCGTTTTAAGTGCTCCGGAGGCTTTAGGGAAGCTCATGAAGCCTTTGGATGGCCTCTGGGGGGAAGGCTCTTTTTGCGCTCCCCAGGCTCCTATAAAGCCTCTGGAGCCTGGGGAGGGCGAAAAATGACTTTAAAAAAGGGTGAACTCACCTCGCGTGCCCTGACAAATGGCTCTGCGTGCCACCTGTGGCACACGTGCCATAGCTTCGCCATCACTGAACTACACTGTACCTGTGCATTTTGTTTTTCTTGCCTAAATGTACAATCTTACTTTTTTTCAAAAGAAAAAAGAAAGAAAAAGGTGAATTTTCTTGCATTGTACTAAAAACATTACTGGTCAGCAAAGAATGGGAAATGCTGGAGAGAAGGCGGTGTGTTTGCTGTACTGTAGGAAGCTTTTCAATCACTTATGGTATCTCTGTATGAGTGTGTTGAATTAGCTGCTCATTTAATTTCCAAGTCAAATTGAGGAAACGGGTTCATTTGCTAATTAAATTATGCAACCTGGGCCTTCCCTGAATAATAATAATAATAATAATAATAATAATAATAATAATAATAATAATAACTCCGCCATTGCCGGTCCCAAGCCCGGATGAGAAAGGAGGAGGGTTGGGGTCAGGTTGGCAACCTGACCCCATAAAAAAACTCGCCAACCCATACAACATGGTGAAAGAAACGAATAAAAATTCTATACCGCATCGGTCGTCGCGCGGGTTAACAAGGGCCACGGTGGATGTTGAGGTCCCTGGGCATCCGTCGACAAGTGGGCTACAAGTGGACCAGCCAACAAAACGACAGAAATATAGTGCAGATGAAAATCGTGCCATAATGGCCTGTTATTACAACTCAGAGCCAAAAAAAAGAGGCTATTTAAAGCGAATGTATGATTTATGGAAACAACAATATCCAGATTCAAATGTTAGTGGACAACGACTAGCAGATCAAAGGCGATTTATTATACGGAATAAAGTGTTTAGCGAAGTTGAACTTGAGGAAATTCAGGCAAATTGCAAAACAACAACAACAACATCACAAGAGGAAATAAGTGATACTCATGACACAACTAAAGAAATCATAGGAGAACTCCCAGAGGAAGCTGCCGGAGAGGAAATAACAACACTACCACCAGAACTACTTACCATTGAACCAACTGATGAACCAACTCAAAAACAAAATGAACTGAAGGACAAGATCATGGAGCATTTTCTGGCTAGGGAGGAAAGGCAACGTTTACCATCATTAAAAACTGTCCCTAAGAAAATTTTGGGTCCTATCATGAAAATGGTTAATGCAGTGCTTTCAACAATAGAATCGGGATCCATCTTGGAAACGAATCAGTTAATGTACAGTGCAGCTGTAATAGTCACTAAAGAACTAGGCATTAAAATCAAAGTACCTAATCACACAATGGAAAAAGCATCAAAGCCAAAGTGGAAAATTCGATTAGAACAAAAAATAAAAAAATTAAGGGAAGATGCTAGCAACTTGAAGAACATGCGTGAGCAACGGCTTAAAAACAACAAAATTATAGATCAGCTAATCAGAAGGTATAGATTGGATACAAGAAACATCAATGAAGCTGTAGAGATTGTAAAACAGCAGATAACAGCAACAGCTAGGAAAATTGAAAGATATGAGGCTCGAATCATCCAATATAAACAAAATCAGCAATTTCGATCAGACCAACGGCGTTTTTATCAAAGTCTTAATGTGAATGGTGGCACCAAAAGTCAAAAACCAGAAAAGCAGGCCACAGTTGAATTCTGGAAAGAATTGTGGGAAAATGCAAAAGACTACAATAAGGAAGCAAAGTGGATACATGACTTTGAGGAAAGCATTGGTAATAAACAAATGCAAGTATTAGAAATAACAACTGAGATGGTCAAAAATCGAGTAAAAAAAGTAAAGAATTGGACATCACCTGGAAAGGACCAATTACATGGTTTCTGGCTCAAATATCTGACCAGTTTACATGCAATGTTGGCCAGGCAACTGAATGAAATTTTACAAAATGGTCAAATTGATGAATGGTTGACAACTGGAAAAACATACTTGATTCAGAAAGATGCAACTAAAGGAACAATACCTGAAAACTACAGACCAATAACATGCTTGCCAACAACCTTTAAATTACTCACAGGCATTATTGCAGATAACATTATGGATTATTTGGAAACAAACAACATCTTGCCAGTAGAGCAAAAAGGCAACAAAAGAAGGAGTAGGGGTACAAAAGATCAGCTCCTAATTGATAAAATGATATTAGAAAATTGTAAGAAAAGAAAAACGAACTTGAATATGGTCTGGATTGATTATAAAAAAGCATTCGACTCATTGCCACATAGTTGGATCATAAAATGCTTAGAAACAACTGGCATTAGTAAAAATATTACATCCTTCACTGAAAAGGCGATGAAACAATGGAGAACTGAGTTGGCAGTAGGGAATGAGAACTACGGAATGGTCAATATCAAGCGAGGAATTTTCCAGGGTGATTCACTTTCACCTCTTCTCTTCATCATCGCAATGATCCCACTATCAGTAATCTTAAAAAAAATGAAATTAGGCTACCAAACAGCCAAAGAAGCTGAAAAAATTTCACATTTATTATATATGGATGATTTGAAACTCTATGGAAAGTCAGAAATAGAAATCCAATCACTGACAAACACAGTCCGAGTATTCAGCACCGATATTTCAATGCAGTTTGGCATGGAAAAATGCCCCACTGTATCCATAAAAGGGGCAAAATCACTACGTGTGAGGGAATTGAAATGCCCAATGGCCAACTAATTAAATGCAATGAAAATGAAGCCTACAAATACTTAGGCATTTTGCAGTTGGATAACATCAAACATGGAGAAGTAAAAACTATTGTCAGGAGAGAGTACACCAACAGAGTTAGGAAAATTTTGAAATCCAAATTAAATGGTGGAAATACAATCAAGGCCATAAATACCTGGGCAATACCAGTTATAAGATACACAGCTGGTATAGTTAACTGGACACAAACTGATTTGGACATTTTGGACCGAAAAACCAGAAAACTAATGACAATGCACTACAGTTTACATCCACGTGGTGACACTGATAGACTATACCTGCCCCGAAAATCAGGTGGCAGAGGATTATTACAAGTGAAGCAAATAGTTGAAGAAGAAAAACATGCACTGGCTGATTATTTAAAAGAAAGTCAAGAACATCTATTAATCGAAGTAAAGAACAAAAATCTATTGAAGGCCCAACAGACGAAACAAGAATACAGAAAAGATGTGATAAAATCAAGAATGGAGAGTTGGCAGAACAAAGCATTACATGGTCAATTTCTGGAAAAAATAAAAGATAAAGTGGACAGTAAAAAAACTTGGTTATGGTTAACAACAGGTACATTAAAGAAAGAAACAGAGTCACTAATCCTGGCTGCGCAAGAACAAGCTATCCGAACAAATGCCATTAAGGCCAAAATCGAAAAATCCTCTGATGATGCCAAATGCAGACTCTGCAAAGAAGTTGATGAAACTGTTGACCACATACTCAGCTGCTGTAAAAAAATCGCGCAGACTGACTATAAAATGCGGCACAATTCAGTGGCACAAATGATCCACTGGAATTTGTGCAAAAATTATAATATTAAAACAGCAACAAACTGGTGGGAACATAAGCCTGAAAAAGTCATCGAGAGTCAGATGGTCAAGATCTTGTGGGATTTTCGCATACAAACGGATAAAATACTGGCGCATAATACACCAGACATCACACTGGTTGAGAAAAATAAGGTTACAATCATAGACATCGCAATACCAGGTGATAGCAGGGTCGCCGAGAAGGAATATGAAAAAATCACAAAATACCAGGACTTAAAAATCGAAATCCAACGATTATGGCACAAACCAGCAGTGGTAATTCCAGTGGTAATCGGCACACTGGGTGCTATTCCAAAAGCACTGGAATTACATTTAAAACAGTTAAAAATTGACAAAATCACCATCAGTCAAATGCAAAAGGCTGCACTGCTTGGATCTGCACGTATATTACGAAAATACGTTACGACGTCCTAGGCCCCTGGGTGGGGCCCGACTAGTAATTAATGCCAAATCCGGCGAAACAACTGGCCGCTGTGATACACTTCTGATAATAATAATAATAATAATAATAATAATAATAATAATAATAATAATAATAATAGCAGCAGCAGCAGCAGCAGCAGCAGCAGCAGCAGCAGCAGCAGTAGTAGTAGTAGTAGTAAAACCAGGCAGTAAAAAGCAGTAAAACTAGAAGGCTACAAGTACTTGGGGATTTTAGAGGCCTCTGACTTAATGCATAATAAAGTCAAGGAATTAACCTCAGCCAAGTACATTCGACGAATTAGCAAGATATTAAAGTCCAAACTGAGTGGAGGAAACATCATAAAAGCCATAAATACCTTGGCTATACCTGTAATTCGATACTCTGCCGGAATAATTGACTGGACCCAGATGGAGTTGGACAATTTGGACAGAAAAACAAGGAAGCTTATGACAATGAATCATGCTTTGCACCCTAAAAGTTATGTTGACCGATTGTATCTACCAAGAGCAGAGGGTGGTCGAGGACTCCTACAAGTAAAGCAGACTGTGGAAGAAGAAAGACACAGCTTGAATGATTACATCCAGAAAAGTGAAGAACCAATGTTTAAGGAAGGAAATAAAGGAGGCCTTTTAAAGACAACTAAGTCAAAAGCTGAATATAAGAAAGAAGTAATTGAGAAGCGAGCTGAAAATTGGAAAAGCAAAGCTATGCATGGCCAATACTTGAAAAGTATTGAAGGCAAAACTGACCAAAAACTAACTTGGAACTAGTTAAGATCAGGAGTACTGAAAAAAGAAACAGAAGGCTTTATTTTGGCAGCTCAAGAACAAGCCTTAGCCACAAACTGCATGAAGGCAAAAATTCAACATATTACCACCAACAGCAAATGTCGCCTCTGTAATGAGAAAGATGAGACAGTCGACCACTTGATCAGCGGGTGCAGCAAAATTTCACAAACTGACTACCTACAACGCCATGACCGCATTGCTAAGATTATTCACTGGAAATTGTGCCAAAAGTTTGGATTTGAGTACAGCAAAAACCACTGGGACCATCAGGTTGAGAAAGTTTTAGAGAACAAGAAAGTGAAGATCTTGTGGGACTTCAGAATTCAGACTAACAGGCACTTGGCCTACAACACACCTGACATAACAATAATTGAAAAGAAAAAAGTATGGTTCAT
The DNA here is from genome assembly GCF_964273705.1 of Natrix helvetica. Lineage (NCBI taxonomy): Eukaryota > Metazoa > Chordata > Lepidosauria > Squamata > Natricidae > Natrix > Natrix helvetica. Next base: position 290,292,373 of record NC_138552.1, on the reverse strand, counting down.
TGACATTGCAATACCTGGTGATGCATGAATTGAAGATAAACAGAAAGAAAAAATCACAAAATACCGGGACTTGCAAATTGAGGTTGAGCGACTGTGGAAAAAGAAATCGAGTGTTGTCCCAATTGTAATTGGAGCCCTTGGAGCAATACCTAAAGGGCTACTTCGCTATTTGGAAATTCTAAATTTACCTGACTTGAACATTCTTACTCTACAAAAAACCACCTTACTTGGAACAACTTATATCCTCCGACGTTACCTTAACAGTTCCTAGGTCCTTGGTTAGGACTCGAGCTGTTGAGCTACCAACCAGCCCCAAAGGGTGTGAATCTCACCAAAGATTAACCACATACTACTACTACTACTACTACTACTACTACTACTACTACTACTACTACTAATAATAATAATAATAATACTAATAATAATAATACGTTATGACGTCCTAGGCCCCTGGGTGGGGCCCGACTAGTAATTAATGCCAAATCCGGCGAAACAACTGGCCGCTGTGATACAATTCTGTTGATGCAATAATAATAATAATAATAATAATAATAATAATAATAATAATAATAATAATAATAATAATAATAATAGCTGGCAGCAATGTATCAACCATTGGCACTAGTCAATGGTATTTCTGATGCATTTTTTAATGTTCAGTTGACTGAGTTTCATGTTTAATGAATAAAGTATAATAATAATTACAGTTCATTAAACTGTATAATAAAATCTATAAGATTAAAAAATAGGATATATATTTTTTTCCTATCCGATAGCAGATTGGACAACAATTTGTCTGGAATGGCATAGGGTTTTGTACCTGAGCAGGGGAGGGTTGGAATAGAAGATCTCTAAGGTCCCTTCCATCTGTTCTGTTCTGTTCTGTTCTTCTATCCCACTTCTATATTCTCTTCTCTTCTCTTCTCTCCTCTCCTCTCCTCTCCTCTCCTCTCCTCTCCTCTCCTCTCCTCTCCTCTCTCATCCTCTCCTCTTCTCCACTCCTCTTCCCTTCCCTTCCATATTTTCTATTCTAAGCTATGCTATTCTATGCTATTCCGTTCCGTTCCATTTCTTTCCAATGAAGGGAGGGGTCTTCCTCTCCCTCGCTGAAGGATTGCAGCTCTTGAACTGACAGTGAAAAAAATACGTCAGGTCAAAGTTAGAAAAAAGCACTCCTTGTTTGACAAAATAAAACAAAATGAGCAAGCAGCATTGAAATAAAAATAATATAAAGTGTATTCAGCTTTATTCCCGCTCGGCTATTCCAGAGCGTTTTACATCTGCAGATCTGATCTGAAAGTTGTAAATAGAGGCAAGGCAACCTCTTGAGTAAAAAAAAATAATCATTTATTAATTTTCCTCTTCCTCATAGACTCCGTTGATAAACACAAACCGGATGAGGTTGTTTATGAGCCGATCTCTTCCCATCATAACCCAGGGAAGACAAGATGGATCAGACAGGCTGGTGTAAAAATTACAACAGGCAATACATCTTACCTCGGGGGTTGGAATGCCAAGCTGAGGGTTAATCAATAAAGCCCTAACTCGGGTATTGTATGAAATGGCACTTCATCCATTACTTGGAGTTTGGGATAAAAGACGACTTACCGGCTTGATATATTGGCTCTTTCACCTCGGGGACTTACGTTCAAATCCTGTCCAACCTGAAGTGACTAAAGATCGCTTTCCCTGCAGAGAGAAAAACGAAGAAAGAGAACAGAACTTACGAGGTGGGTATGCAGGCATGGGACAGAGGCAGGGGTGGGCTTCAAAAATTTGAACAACAGGTTCTCTGCCCAGGTGCTGGGTGGGTGTGGCCCAGAGGTGGGTTTGTTTGTTTGTTTGTTTGTTTGTTTGGATTTATATGCCGCCCTTCTCCAAAAGGACTCAGGGCGGCGTACAACATTAAAAAACACACATCCCAAAAGTTAAAAAAAAATTAAATCCATATCCAAAAAAACAAACCGAATTTTAAAAAAACAATACATTTAAAATAAGTTAAAATTAACAGGCCAGGCCGGCTTGCTGGAAAAGCCAACTTTTTAGGGCGCGTCGGAAGGACCAGAGGTCAGGGATTATGCGAAGCTCCGGGGGCAGCTCATTCCAGAGGGAAGGCGCTTCCACAGAGAAGGCTCTCCCCCCTGGGGGTCACCAGCCGACACTGTCTGGCCAACGGCACCCTGAGGAGGCCAACTCTGTGGGATCGTACTGGACGGTGGGAGGCTACTGGTGGCAGTAGGTGGTCTCACAGGTACCTGGGCCTAAGCCATGGAGCGCTTTAAAGGTCATAATTAATACCTTGAATCGCACCCGGAAAACAACCGGCAACCAGTGCAGGCCGCCTAAAAGGGGTGTAACATGGGAGCACCTAGGTACCCCCATGACAACCCGCGCGGCCGCATTCTGGACCAGCTGAAGCCTCCGGGTGCTCTTCAAGGGCAGCCCCATGTAGAGAGCATTGCAGTAGTCCAGGCGAGAAAGGACGAGGGCATGAGTGACTGTGCACAGAGCATCCCGATCTGGGTCCCTACCAGTTCAGACCAGTTCGGCTGAGTAGGTAGTAACTCGGCTGGACACGCGCCCCAACCGGTTCTATGCTTGGGGCCGCCATCTTGATTTTCTGTTCTGCACATGCGCAGAACAATCTTCATTGGAAAATTGTATTTTTCCCCTTTTCTAATGTTGTGCACATGCGCAGATCTTTGAAGGTGCAAATGTGGGGGAATCGTGCATCTGGTGTGCGTGTGAGCGAAGCGATCATGCGTGCACAACTTTTTTTGCGTGCCGAACCAGTAGTAACGCCAGCAGGAACCCACCCCTGGTGTGGCCATGGTGGGCGTGGCCTAGTCAGCCTCCTGCACCATGGCGGGGTGCTGGGGTTTTCGCCTTCCCCAGGCTCCGGAGGCTTTCTCAAGTCTCTGGGAGGGTGAAAACTGCTTCCCTCAGGCTCCGGAGGCTAGAAATGGGCCTGTTTCTGGTCTTCTGAAACTTCCGGGAGGCCCATTTCCTCCCCCCTCCCTGAGTCTCCGTACAGGCCCTGCACTTACCTCGCATCCAAAACAGGCCGTCTGGAGACTCCTGGGAGCGGAGGGAAAGGGTGGGAGGGGTGGGAGGGGCCAGTCAGGGGTGAGATTTGAAGGTTCTCTGAACCGGACCTAACGTTAGCTATGGGTTCTCCCAAACCCGGGTGTACCCGTAGTAGCCCACCCCTGGACAGAGACCACTTGAGGTTTTTTAAGCAGGGATCATGTGTGGTTTGGCGCGAACAGAGAGACCGAGTCCAGATGTCAGAGTTTTGGCAGTGTGACTATTATTATAAGATAAACCCCTGGAGCAAAAATATAATAGAATAGAATGGAAGAGAATAAAAGAACAGGATAGGATAGAATAGAATAGGAGCAGGATAGGATAGAATAGAATAGGAGCAGGATAGGGTAGGGTTGGGTAGGGTAGAGTAGAGTAGAGTAGAGCACACAGCATACAGAGCCTTTATACAATTAATAATGGTCTATATACATACAATACTATATGTACTATATATACATATAATATAATAAGTATACATGGTAGATAAATCCCTTACCACACAGCTACGGACACAAGGAGAGAAATGAGATACACAACGAGATAAACGCCCTCTAATGGCGACATATATTGTATATAGACACCTCTTAAAATAAAAAGACCCCACCAGAGTCTTAAAGAGGTGATACCATATATTGCTGCATCATCCTCATTGCATCAGCCTACAAAGTACAGATTACAACTTTACATCAGCTGGCAGCTATTAAATCCTCAGTACCTGACATCAAATTCTCTCTCTAAAATGGCACGTTCTTTCAGCTGAACAAAAGGTGGGTCCTCCCATAAGATTGGAACACAGTTTGAAGCAAGTATACAAACATTTTTATTTTATTTTTACTTGGTTACATAAGAGGAACTCAGCATGTAGGAGATGAGGTTCGGAAGCTACAAAAATGTTGCAGGAATGGTCTCCCGCTTGAGCAGGGGGTTGGAGTAGAAGATCTCCAAGGTTCCTTCAAACTCTATTATTCCGTGAATGGGGAAACAAGAGACAGTTGAACTCAGAGAAACAATGGGGCATGGCAAACATCTACGAAAGGACCCCCACCAGTTTCCTGGACTGCAAATGTGAGGGAGGAACGATTTAGGAAATGACCAGACTGAGCCTGAGGTTAAGGGCATCATCAGTCTCGAGTCCCTTGGCGCTCACAAGGGATCTAAGTTCAGCCTACATTGAATTCCATTGATTCTTATCTACCGTCAATTTGCTTTGACTGTTAGTAGTTCAGATTCTTGTAGAAATTGCTAACTGCATTAAAGTTGTTTTCATTTGAACTGCCTGGGCTCCTGATTTCTTGCACCTGACAAGAGATGTATTTTCAGACTTGTAAGATTATGTTACTGTAACTTCAGAATAAAGATGCAGGTAAATCCTCAACTTGCAACCACAGTTGGTGCCAGAACAGTGGTGGGTTGCAGGCGGTACGCCCTGGTACTGCAGTGCCCGCCTGCCCTCCTTACCAATATTTGAGCTCTTCGATGCTTCCGCGCACGGAGTGTGTGGCGCCTGCACGATGCTCCACCGAGCAGCTGGAGCATCGCGGAGGCGTCGCAGGAGGTAAGGAGGTCTTGGTCTTGACATTGGCCTTGACCTTGGTCTTGGTCTTGACCTTGGTCTTAGTATTGATATTGGCCTTGGTCTTGTATTGACATTGGCCTTGATATTGATCTTGGTCTTGGTTTTGGTCTTGACATTGGCCTTAGTCTTTGTACTGATCTTGGCCTTTGGTCTTGACATGGGCCTTGATGTAGATCTTGGCCTTGGCCCTGCTCTTGGTTGCAGAGGTCTGCCACATCTTCCATGGGCCTTGATGTTGATCTTGATTGTGGCCTTGGTCTTGACATTGGCCTTGGCCTTAGTTTTGATCTTGGCCTTGGTCTTGACATGGGCCTTGATGTAGATCTTGGCCTTGGCCCTGCTCTTGGTTGCAGAGGTCTGCCACATCTTCCATGGGCCTTGATGTTGATCTTGATTGTGGCCTTGGTCTTGACATTGGCCTTGGTCTTAGTTTTGATCTTGGCCTTTGGTCTTGACATGGGCCTTGATGTAGATCTTGGCCTTGGCCCTGCTCTTGGTTGCAGAGGTCTGCCACATCTTCCATGGGCCTTGATGTTGATCTTGATTGTGGCCTTGGTCTTGACATTGGCCTTGGTCTTAGTTTTGATCTTGGCCTTTGGTCTTGACATGGGCCTTGATGTAGATCTTGGCCTTGGCCCTGCTCTTGGTTGCAGAGGTCTGCCACATCTTCCATGGGCCTTGATGTTGATCTTGATTGTGGCCTTGGTCTTGACATTGGCCTTGGTCTTAGTTTTGATCTTGGTCTTGGTCTTGACATGGGCCTTGATGTAGATCTTGGCCTTGGCCCTGCTCTTGGTTGCAGAGGTCTGCCACATCTTCCATGGGCCTTGATGTTGATCTTGATTGTGGCCTTGGTCTTGACATTGGCCTTGGCCTTAGTTTTGATCTTGGCCTTGGTCTTGACATGGGCCTTGATGTAGATCTTGGCCTTGGCCCTGCTCTTGGTTGCAGAGGTCTGCCACATCTTCCATGGGCCTTGATGTTGATCTTGATTGTGGCCTTGGTCTTGACATTGGCCTTGGTCTTAGTTTTGATCTTGGCCTTTGGTCTTGACATGGGCCTTGATGTAGATCTTGGCCTTGGCCCTGCTCTTGGTTGCAGAGGTCTGCCACATCTTCCATGGGCCTTGATGTTGATCTTGATTGTGGCCTTGGTCTTGACATTGGCCTTGGTCTTAGTTTTGATCTTGGCCTTGGTCTTGACATGGGCCTTGATGTAGATCTTGGCCTTGGCCCTGCTCTTGGTTGCAGAGGTCTGCCACATCTTCCATGGGCCTTGATGTTGATCTTGATTGTGGCCTTGGTCTTGACATTGGCCTTGGTCTTAGTTTTGATCTTGGCCTTGGTCTTGACATGGGCCTTGATGTAGATCTTGGCCTTGGCCCTGCTCTTGGTTGCAGAGGTCTGCCACATCTTCCATGGGCCTTGATGTTGATCTTGATTGTGGCCTTGGTCTTGACATTGGCCTTGGTCTTAGTTTTGATCTTGGCCTTGGTCTTGACATGGGCCTTGATGTAGATCTTGGCCTTGGCCCTGCTCTTGGTTGCAGAGGTCTGCCACATCTTCCATGGGCCTTGATGTTGATCTTGATTGTGGCCTTGGTCTTGACATTGGCCTTGGTCTTAGTTTTGATCTTGGCCTTTGGTCTTGACATGGGCCTTGATGTAGATCTTGGCCTTGGCCCTGCTCTTGGTTGCAGAGGTCTGCCACATCTTCCATGGGCCTTGATGTTGATCTTGATTGTGGCCTTGGTCTTGACATTGGCCTTGGTCTTAGTTTTGATCTTGGCCTTGGTCTTGACATGGGCCTTGATGTAGATCTTGGCCTTGGCCCTGCTCTTGGTTGCAGAGGTCTGCCACATCTTCCATGGGCCTTGATGTTGATCTTGATTGTGGCCTTGGTCTTGACATTGGCCTTGGTCTTAGTTTTGATCTTGGCCTTGGTCTTGACATGGGCCTTGATGTAGATCTTGGCCTTGGCCCTGCTCTTGGTTGCAGAGGTCTGCCACATCTTCCCAATCCTTTGCAAACCTTAATGTGAAGCTTTTGATCAAAAACCTATTTAAGCACCAAGGACCCCTCACCTATCTCATTTCCTGGAGAGAAGATAGTGCAGAAATGATGCAGTTGGTGAGGCCACATTTCCACCAGATTTCAGGAGGTTCAGAGGGGTCATCTTGAAATGTTCCAACCCAAATAAGCCCTGCCCTGTGGAATGACCTCCCCCCGGATATTAGGAATACCTCTGACCTCCGCTCCTTCCGTATTAAGCTTAAGACCCACCTATTCCAAGCAGCTGGCCTGGCTCAACTTTGATTTAACCATATCGCTCCTGACGGGTTTTTAACTGGGTATTTTAATTACATTTAATTTCTAGGGGTTTTAAATACAGTATTTTAATTGTTTTTATCAATCGATCTCCTCCTTATGTATGTATGTATGTTTTAGTGTACCTTTGTTATATGTTTGTTTTGTTTACATATTTATTTCGAATGTTTCGTTGTACGCCGCCCGGAGTCCTTCGGGAGAGGGTGCGGCTAAGAAATAAATATATTATTATTATTATTAGTATTATTATTATTATTATTATTATTATTATTATTATTATTATTATTATTATTATTATTATTATTATTATTATTATTATTATTATTATTATTAGAACTCTCATACCACCTCAGGAACAATGTCAGATAGTGAGGTCACACTGCACCACAGAAGAGCCAACAAAGGGAAGATATGTAGCTCAGGGTTGGACTGTGGAGTCCTTAGTGCTCTCTGAGCTTGGTGGTTTGCTTGTGCCCTGATGACATTACCTAGCTGGGTCATGAGATGTCTGCAAGCAAACCACCACGTTCAGAGGGCACCACAGTTCGAACATGGGCTTCCCCCATTAATTGTCTTCCCTTCTGGCTCCTTCGGCCTCTCGCCACGAGGGCCACCATGATGCAAGCAGGGACGTTTGCAAGTAAATTTGTGTTTGAGAATCGGGAAAGAAGAAATGGGGGTATCTGCAGAGAGAGAAGCAGCGATATAATGAAACTGCCTTTTCAACCATAACTGAAGCACCACTGCTGTGATATTGTAATTGCAATGCCAAGGAATATGTCGGTTTAGGAAGGTAATGTGCCACTATCAGTATTAAATAAAATGCATCATTTGGGGGGGGGGGGGGTGAGTGGGATGGGAATGGATATTAAATCAAGTATTTGCGTGCATATTCCTATTGGAAGGGGGGGAAAGGATCTCTCTCCCCCCCGCCCCCACCTTCCTCGCTTAGCCGTGCAAATATTTAAAAGACTCTGTAGTTTATCTGTGCAAAAAATGCTTATGTATGTTGAATGTAATGTACAATCTAACATGCATTAGGAGGTCTCTTAAAATTTAAAGAGTGCAGAGAAGAGCCACAAAGAGGATGAGGGGACTGGAGGATAAAACATACGAAGAACGGTTGCAGGAACTGGGAATGTCTAGTTTAATGAAAAGAAGGACCAGGGGAGACATGATAGCAATCTTCTAATATCTCAGGGGCTTCCACAAAGAAAAGGGAGTCAATTTATTCTCCAAAGAACCTGAATACAGGACAGGAAGCCATGGGTGGAAACTAATCAAGGAGAGATGCAACCTAGAACCAAGGAAAAATATCCTGACAGTTAGAGGAATTAATTGATGGAACAAGTTATGAATGCTCCAACACTGGAAGTTTTAAAGAAGAGATTGGATAACCATTTGTCTGAAATGGTATAGGATCTCCTGCTTGAGCAGGGGGTTGGACTAGAAGACCTTAAAGGTACCTTCCAACTTTGTTATTCTCTTCTCTTCTCTTCTCTTCTCTTCTCTTCTCTTCTCTTCTCTTCTCTTCTCTTCTCTTCTCTTCTCTTCTCTGCTCTGCTCTTCTCTGCTCTTCCCTTCCATTCCCTTCCATTCCATTCCCTTCAATTCCATTCTCAATAAATGTCTTCTCTTCTCTTCTATTCCATTCCATTCCATTCTCAATAAATGTATTCTCTTCTCTTCTCTTCTCTTCTCTTCTCTTCTCTTCTCTTCTCTTCTCTTCTCTTCTCTTCTCTTCTCTTCTCTTCTCTTCTCTTCTCTTCTCTTCTCTTTCCTTCCCTTCCTTCCCTTCCATTCCATTTCATTCTCAATAAATGCATTCTCTTCTCTTCTCTTCTCTTCTCTTCTCTTCTCTTCTCTTCTCTTCTCTTCTCTTCCACTCCACCCCACCCCACCCCACCCTACCCTACCCTACCCTACCCTACCCTACCCAACTATATTTTATTTTATTATTTTATTATTTTTTTATTTCATTTCATTTTATTTTATTCAATTCAATTCAATTCAAGTCTATTCTATTCTATTCTATTCTATTCTATTCTATTCTATTCTATTCTATTCTATTCTCTGTCATCTGTAATTTTCTGGTAGTCCTCAACTTACAACCAGTCTCTTTGTGACTATTCAAATTACAACAACAGCTGACAAAAGTGATATGATCGTTTTTCACGCTCACAACCATGGCTGCATCTCTGTGGTCACGTGATCAAAATTCAGACACTTGGCAATTGACTCACATTTATGACGGTGGAAATGTTCCAGAGTCATGCAACCTCTCTGATCAGCAAAGTCAATGGGGAAGCCAGATTCACTGTGGGACAAATTGCGTGACAGTCAACTGATCAAAATTATCCTTGGGAAAAACAGTAGCCATAGCAACAGCACTTAGACTTATACACCGCTTCAAAGTGCTTCACAGCTCTCTCTTTCTCTAAGCAGTTTACAGACTCAGCCTATGGCCCACCAACAATCTGGTTCCTCATTTTACCGACCTTGGAAGGATGGAAGGCTGAGTCAACCATGAGTTGGTTTGGATTGAACTCCCGGCAGTGGGCAGAGTTTGCCTGCAATAGCAATAACACTTAGACTTATATACCACTTCACCATGCTTTACAGCCCTCTCTAAGCGGTTTACAGTGTCAGCCTCTTGCCCCCAATAATTTGTGTCCTCATTATACCCATCTCTGAAGGATGGAAGGCTGAGTCAACCTTGACCCAGTCAGGATTGAACTCCTGGCAGTGGGCAGAGTTTGCCTGCAATAGCAATAGCACTTAGACTTATATACTGCTTCACAGTGCTTTACAGCCCTCTCTAAGCGGTTTACAGAGCCAGCATTTGGCCCCCAACAATCTGGGTCCTCATTTTACTGACCTTGGAAGGATGGAAGGCTGAGTCAACCTTGAGCCAGTCAGGATTGAACTCCTGGCAGTGGGCAGAGTTTGCCTGCAATAGCAATAGCACTTAGACTTATATACTGCTTCGCAGTGCTTTACAGCCCTCTCTAAGCGGTTTACAGAGCCAGCATTTGGCCCTCAACAATCTCATTTTATTGACCTCGGAAGGATGGAAGGCTGAGTCAACCTTGAGCCTGGTGAGATTCGAACTGCTGAAGTGCAGACAGCCGGGAGTCGGCAGAAGTAACCTGCAGTACTGCACTCTAACCACTGCGCCACCACGGCTCGTAACGGTGGACTTGGTGCATCAAGGCACCTGCTCATGGGTTAAATATAATTTTGCAGAATTCCTGACCTTTGACAACAGCGCCTGCTGATGTAATTAAAATTATTCATGTGATTCACAATAAATTGGGTGAAAATGTCCGAGGAAAGAAAGAAAAAATGGTCTGAAAAGCGTTAGGTTAAAAAAACTTGAAGAAGAAAAAAATCACTAAGGTACAAATAGTTCTCAACTTACTTTGAACTGTTCGTTCAAAGTTACAACAGCACTGGAAAAAAGTGACACGTGGCCATTTTTCAGACTTATGTCCGTTGCAGCCTCCCCATGCTCACATGGTCAAAAATCAGAAGCTTGGGAACTGGTTCATATTTATGACGGTTGCAGTGTCTTGAAGTCACATGATCCCCCTTTTAGACCGTCTGACAAACAAAATCCATGCGGAATCCAGATTCACTTAACCGCCGTACTACTAATTTAATAAATGAATTGATTCACTTAATAACGGCAGCAAGAAAAGTCGCACAATGGGGCAAAACTCCCTTAACCAATTTCTCACTTAGTTTCATAAATTTTGGGCTCAATTTTTGTGGTTGTAAGTCAAGGACTGCTTGACTAAAAGACTTCCAGGTCCCTTCCAACTCTGTTATTTTGTTAATGCGGTGAATAACCAACCTCTCTGGAAATTCAAAACTGCAGAAGGCCAGGCTGCAACTCAATTATTATTTTTACTAGCTGATTACCCGGGTATTTATTTTTAGGGGGAAAATGTCGAGATGAAACATAATTTCTAATGTTGGATTTCCCCCCCCCCTTACCAGAGGGAGCCCCCTTGTGGAGCACTGTGATGTGTTATTATGGCAAATCCACTGTGCTGTACAGCAGAAGCCATTTTAAGGCACAACAGGCTGCATCTTAACAGAACGCACATCCCGAGGGGTGTTAGGGGCATCCTACCCCCACAGTATTTTTCTCCAGAGAGTAAGTTATCTGTATACCAAGTTTGGTTGGAATTGCTCAAGGCGTTCCAGAGTTATGCTGGAACATACATACATACATACATACATACATACATACATACATACATACATACATACATACACACGCACAGAGAGAGCCATTTTTATATATTTAGATTTTTTCCGGCCAATTCTTCCTTCTCTCGGTTTCCTTACTGAGAGCAACTCAGGAGTAGGCCGTGCCAGCGGCTTACGTGAGACTAACAAGCAACCAGGCCATTAATAAACCCCAAAGTTTCCAAGGCACCTGTGAGGCAAGCAAGAGTGAAAAACCAGCAGTGCTTCTCACCTTATAGATGGTAACCTTGCCTGCGTATTGTTCCAAACTGCAGCCCTACTGTTTTTAATTAGTGTACAGCAAAAAAAAAAAAAAATTAATAGAACCAAACTAAAAAGAAGCTCTAAGAAACCTCTAAGGGGAAAGGGAAAAAAAATAAAAAATAAAAACCCAGCACAAAGGGATCGGTCCAGTTTTTCCCCCAAAAAGCCCTAATAGATTTTTAAATGGGGCTATTAACACTTCCGATGAATTAATTTTAGGGGCACTAATTATAAAAAACAAAACTTGGCTAATTGGGCTTTGCAGAGGCCCCTCCCCTGGAGGGTGAAAATAGGCTAAGGAAGAGATGAAGGATTCAGGAACTGATCGAGGCAGCGAGAAGGAAGGAGGACAAGCTGCAGAGAAAGGAAGGGCTTCCTTGCCAAAGCCCGGTGAATAATTGCGACTTTAATTATCGGCACATCTGCTGGCTTTCAGCTATATGAAAAGGTTGGGCTGGGTTACTCAGCCAACCTTAGCACGGACGTACGGACGCCATCAAGCCCCACATTTCTGTTGTTAAGTGAGACAATTTTGAAGTGAGCTTTGCCCCATTTTGCGACCTTTAATTAGATGATGAGGGGACTGGAGGCTAAAACATATGAAGAACGGTTGCAGGAACTGGGTAAGTTTAGCTTAAGAGAAAGAAGGACTAGAGGAGACATGATAGCAGTGTTCCAATATCTCAGGGGTTGCCACAAAGAAGAGGGAGTCAAGCTATTCTCCAAGGCACCTGAGGCGTTGGACTAGAAGACCTCCAAGGTCCCTTCCAACTCTGCTATTGTATTATATTGTATTGTATTGTACTGTAACGGTTGCAGGAACTGGGTATGTCTAGTCTGATGAAAAGAAGGACTAGGAGTGACATGATAGCAGTCTTCCAATATCTCAGAGGTTGCCACAAAGAAGAGGGAGTCAAACTATTCTCCAAAGCACCTGAGGGCAGAACAGGAAGCAATGGGTGGAAACTAATCAAGGAGAGAAGCAACTTAGAACTGAGGAGAAACTTCCTGACAGTTAGAACAATTAATCAGTGGAACAGAAGTTTCCTGCAGAAGTTGTGAATGCCCCAACACTGGAAGTCTTTAAGATGGTGGATAGCCATTTGTCTGAAATGGGATTGGACTAGAAGACCTCCAAGGTCCCTTCTAACTCTGGTATTGTATTGTATTGTATTGCATTGCATTGTATTGTATTGTATTGTATTGTATTGTATTGTATTGTATTGTAACGGTTGCAGGAACTGGGTATGTCCAGTTTAATAGAAAGAAGGACTAGGGGAGACATGATAGCATTGTTCCAATATCTCAGGGGTTGCCACAAAGAAGAGGGAGTCAAACTATTCTCCAAGGCACCTGAGGTCAGGACAAGAAGCACTGAAACTCATCAAGGAGAGAAGCAATATAGAACTAAGGAGAAAGTTAGAACACTTAATCAGTGGAACAACTTGCCTCCAGAAGTTGTGAATGCTCCAAAACTGGAAGTTTTTAAAGAAGAGATTGGACAACCATTTATCTGAAGTGGTAGAGGGCAGTGATGGCTAACCCTTTTGTAAAGGTGTGCCAAAATTGTGCCTGTACAAGCAGGCCTTGACTTATGACTATTTACTCAATGACTCAAAGCCAACACAATCCTAGGCTGCATAAACTGAGGAATAGAATCAAGATCACGTGAAGGGTTAATACCACTTTATAAGGCCTTGGTAAGGCCACACTTGGAATGCGGCATCCGGTTTTGGTCGCCACAATGTCGAAAAGATGTGGAGACTCTAGAAAGAGTGCAGAGAAGAACAACAAAGAGGATTAAGGGACTGGAGTCTAAAACATATGAAGAACGGTTGCAGGAACTGGGTATGTCTAGTTTAATAGAAAGAAGGACTAGGGGAGACATGAGAGCAGTCTTCCAATATCTCAGGGGTTGCCCCAAAGAAGAGGGAGTCAAACTATTCTCCAAAGCACCTAAATGTAGGACAAGAAGCAATGGGTGGAAACTAATCAAAGAGAGAAGCAACCTAAAACTAAGGAGAAATTTCCTGACAGAACGATTAATCAGTGGAACAACTTGTCTCCAAAAGTTGTGAATGCTCCAACACTGGAAGTTTTAAGGAAGATGTTGGATAGCCATTTGTCTGAAACGGTATAGGGTTTCCTGCATAGGCAAGGGGTTGGACTAGAAGACCTCCAAGGTCCCTTCCAACTCTGCTATTGTATTATTGACTCTTTGAAGTTATGATGGGGGTTAAATGTGACTTATGACTGGTCCTCGCACTTGCGACCGTTGTACGTTCCTCACGATCACGTGATCAAAACTTGGGTGCAATTTTCATAAAGCTTGCGGTGTCCCAGGGTCATCTGTGATTGCCATTTGCTGGCCTCCCAGGGGGCTGCTTGATAAGCGAAGTCATTGGGGGAGCCAGATTCATTTAACGGCCTTGTGATTGGCTTAACAACGGTGGCAATTTTAAAAAATTAACAGAATAAACAAACAGAAGCACAGTTGACTTTACTGAATCTGATAACTGATAATCCACTGATTCTCCTCCTTGTTTCCAGATGGCCACTAACAAAACCTACAGAAGGTGTAAACATTTTTTGATCCACTTTTGATCTTTGAACCTGGAGGATTCATTCACGGTTATCATCCTGAGGGATTCTTGGATCGACATGGGCTGTGAATGAATCTGTTTCAAATCTTTTATTTTAAGCTTTCTGTAAGGTTTCGTGACTGCCATTGATTCATATTTTTTTTGTAACAGGTGCACGGACTATATATGTTTATTAATGTTTACCGATACGGGCTTTTTTGTATTGTTGGAAGAAATGCCCTTCTGGGTTCGGCTCCAAGTGGGGAAAAAGACACTGGAGACATGGAGGCTGCTTGGAAAGATAGTTTCAATGGTGGACAGGACCACATGGCTTGAGTCCTGAACAGAAAAGGTGATCACATGCTTCAATGTTGGTGGAGAAGAAGAGAAGGAAGGACTGAGATGCTGAAAGTCCCTGGTTTTATGCCCTCTCTGGCCTTTGATCTTGAGCTTGTCTTCTGATTGGTTGTCAGACTCCCATGGAACCATGCAGGGGCAACTCTCTAAACTGCATTTTGAATCCAGGTTTGGTTGAGTTCTCAGATGCCATGTGGCGAGTTGGGTAAAGGGCCAATATTATCATGCCTTAATCCCATCCCCCTGGAGCTGAAGGGGAGAACTCTTCATTATGTAAAGGGAATGGCTTGGCCTTCTTAAGGGCCCATTGACAAAGTGGGTGGGGGCAGGAAGCTACAGGGAGCTACTCTCTCTTTATAAAACACGTTTCTTCCTTTTCACATCCAGAGAAATATTCTGCCTTTTCGATATTTCCTAGGATATTTCATTTTCCTGGGAGAGGGCTGGGCGATAACTTCCTACAGTATAATGTTTATGTTTTACATAAGCAATTTTCACACAATGGGTTTTTGTAGATGTTTTACAATAATCTCTCTCTCTTTGCAGAATTCATAAAAGTCTCAACTGTAATGGATAACGGAGTTTTGATGTACGAGAGGTTCGGTAGAAGCTGCGATGACGTGCAAATGACAACAAAAAGAAGTTGTCCATCAGTGGCGGGATTCCCATTTTTTTCCTACTGGTTCTATGAGAATGCGCTTTGCGCAAAGGCCTAACGCATACTTCATGCGTGCGCCCCAGCACTCAAAGACCACCGTTGATGTCAGAACTGGTGAGCTGAGCTGTTTTTTAGGGTGAACTTTTTAGATCAAATGATCTGTGCGGATCAGTTGAGCTAAAAAACAAGGGAGGGCCCAACCAGAGGTGGCATTTGCCGGTTCTCTGAACTACTCAAAATTTCCGCTACCGGTTTGCCTGAACCAGTCCGAACCGGCTGGATACCACCTGGTGGTCATGATTTTCTGCCCTTTGTAGACTTGTAAGAAACCTCACAATGTGCAAATGAAAAAGAGAGGGTTTGCATTGGTGGTGAAATTCAATTATTTTTATTACCGGCCGCAAGGGCGTAGCTTGGTGGGCGTGGCTTGGTGGGCGTGGCAGGGGAAGGATAGTGCAAAATCTCCATTCCCGTTACACTCTGGGGCCAGCCAGAAGTGGCATTTGCCAGTTCTCCAAACTACTCAAAATTTCCGCTACCAGTTCTCCAGAACCTGTCAGAACCTGCTGGATTTCACCCCTGGTTTGCATGGCATCACACAAAAAATACAACTCATCCTTTCCCCTCCTTTATTTTCCATCTCCGGATATCTCTGTATGTAAGTTTACTGTAGTGAAAGTTGATTAACTTCGTGTTGCCATAATGGGTGGTGCCAATCCTGGCTCTAACAATGTAGCCAGTTTAGTCTAGTAATGAAGAGGCTGATCCAGGAACCACAAGACGGTGTCTAGGCAAGGCTCCCCAGCCCCTTGTCTGTGGACCAGTACCGGACTGTGGCATGCTAGAACTTCGGGCCGCACAAACAAGAGAGGAAGGGAGAAAAGAAGGAGAGAGAGAGGAAGGGAGAAAGAAAGAAAGAAAGAGTGGAAGGGAGGAAGAGAGAAAAGACCAGGGAAGGAGGAAAGACAAAGGAAGGAATTGGGAGGGTGGGAGGGAGAAGAGAGGAAAGGAGGAAGGAAAGGAGTTTTCCAATATTCCCTTCGAGATTCCCATGAAGAAATTCAATGGGGAAGCTGGCGGGAAGTCAGAAGTTGTCCCTTCTCCCGCTACTCCCCCTCCCCCCCCAATCTTATTCATTCTGTTTCTCTGTTAAGTGAAGGAAACGTTTCCGAAATGTTGCTGGTGGGTTACAGTGTGTGTGTGTGTGTGTGTGTGTGTGTGTGTGTGTGTGTGTGTGTGTGTGTGTTGAGGAAAGACCATATGGAGGAATGAAGTAGGTGTCATACTCAAAAAAAGACAGTGTAAATTGGACTCTGCACTTGTTCCAGTGAAGACACACGCTATACGGTGATACATACAGCCATGTCACAAATACAAAGCTATACAGGAGGACCGTATAGCAAATTGGCAGCTACACAAAATATAATAAGGACATAGCAGTCGTGTTAATTCAAAAGATGGAAGGAGACACAGTCGGATTTTGGACTGAATAAACACGATCAGGCCAGAGATAGGTTGGCAGAATTCTTGGCTGCTGGTGCCTCTTTCAAGCAATATAAATGCAAACTCTACACACTTGGACATCACCGGATTCTCAACGTTGTAATCAAACTGACTACATAATAAGGAAGTCGAAAGACAGAGAAGCGCAATCAATTCAGCCAAGGAATACTTCCAGGTGGAGATGGTGGAGCAGACCATGAATTATGGGTGTCAAATAGACGGGTTAGACTCGGAAAATTAAAGGGAATAAGTAAGCTAGCAAGATTTGACCCCAAGGACCTACAATCAGCATGTAACATCGATGCAAGCAACGGAGGTAGCGTGCTTAACTTAACTTAAGTGACCCTTCCGAGGAAGCTATGGAAGAGATAAAAGACCTAAGAGAATAACAGAGTTAGAAGGAACCTTGGAGGTCATCTAGTCCAACCCCGAGCTCAAGCAGGAGACCTTATAGCATTCCGGGCAAATGGTTATCTAACATCTTAAAGACTTCCAGTGTTGGAGCATCCACAATTTCTGGAAGCAAGTAGTTCCACTGATTAATTGTTCTCACCGTCAGGAAATTTCTCCTTAATTCTCGGTTGCTCCTCTCCTTATTTAGTTTCCATTCGAGTGTCTGTGTCCTCAGAATCACCCGAGTAGTGCAAATGGATGTGGACAGAAGTGGGCTGCTAATTTTTTTACTACTGGTTCGGGCGCGTTCTTGCAGGCGCCGCTGCTACTACAGGTTTGGCTGATCTGGGCCGAACCGGTAGCAACCCATCTCTGGATGAAAAGCAAAACGTCTTCAAAGAAAAACCAGAAAGTCCCGTTGCCTCTTGAGAAAAGCACCTTTGGGTCATGGAAGAGATGTTCTAATAGAGGTAAATAAATTAAAGGGAGATTAACAGATTAACTGAGTTGGAAGGGACCTTGTAAGTCATCTAGTCCAACCCCCAGCCCAAGCAGGAGACCCTCCACCATTTCTGACAGAGGGCAGCCACCTGAAAGCCTCCATGGATGAAGCTCCCACAACTTCCAAAGGCAACTTCTGTTCCATGGGTTGATTGCTCTCACTGTCAGGAAATTCCTTTTCTCCCCTAACCCTTCTCTTAAGATGGATAGGTTATACTGAGTACTATACTTTGCCAATATGATTTCAGAATTAACAAAAGTGATGGAAAGTACTTGTCTGTCTGTCTGTCTGTCTGTCTGTCTGTCTGTCTGTCTGTCTGTCTGCCTCTCTCTCTCTCTCTCTCTCTCTCTCTCTCTCTCTCTCTCTCTCTCTCTCTGTATAAAAGGTAAAGGTAAAGGTTCCCCTCAAACATATGTGCTAATTGTTCCTGACTCTAGGGGGCAGTGCTTATCTCCATTTCAAAGCTGAAGAGCCAGTGCTGTCCGAAGACGTCTCCGTGGTCATGTGGCCGGCATGACTCAATGCCGAAGGCGCACAGAACACTGTTACCTTCCCACCAAAGGTGGTTCCTATTTTTTCTACTTGCACTTTTATGTGCTTTCAAACTGCTAGGTTGGCAGAAGCTGGGACAGGTAACGGGAGCTCACTCCGTTATGCAGCACTAGGAATTTGAACTGCCGAACTGCCGACCTTTCTGATCGACAAGCTCAGCGCCTTAGCCGTTGAGCCACCATGTCGCTTTGTATATATATATGTGTGGGTATGTAATGCATGTAGGTATAAAATCACATTAAAATTGCAATGAAATACAACGATTGCCAGGAAAGACTTGGGAGATGAGGCCAAAGAGATTACGCTTAGGGAATGGACAGATAAGAAAGGGTGTAGCCCACTACTGTATACTGGGTGGAGAAAGAGGGTCAAAAGAGACCCTCCCTAATTTTTGACCTGTAAAAGAGATGGCAGGAGAATTATACTTTCAGACTTGAAAGATTCTGTTATTGTAGTGTAGGGAGTTAGCACCCACCCCTGTCCTAGAAAAATGAAATATCCTGGGAAATATTGAAAAGGCAGAATATTATATTTCCCTGGATAAGAAATGGAGAAACATCTTTTTAGGTAGGAAACAGAGTCACCATCTTTGTCAATGGGCCATTAAAAGGCCTAGGCCAGTCTATTCTACATAACAAAGATCTTCCCCTTCAGCTCCAGGGTGATGGGATTAAAGCATGATAGTATTAGCTCTTTACCCATCTCACCACAGGGCACCTGGGAAGAAGCAATGCTCAACCAAGCTTGGGACTCAAAAGACACGCAACCTATAGAGTTAGCTAAGACCCTCCCCCTGGGAGTCTGACAACCAATCAGAATACATTTGTTACACAGGAAGAGGAAACAGAGAGGTGGGGCCAAACAGAGAGTATAAAAAAACCCAGGATCTCTCAGCAAGCCCCCTTTTTTCCTCTCTTTTTCTTCTTCACCCAACATCTGGAAGCATGTGATCCCCCTTTTCTGTTCAGGAGCTCAAGCCATGGGATCCTGTCCATCATTAAACCATCTTTCCAAGCAGCCTCCATGTTTCCAGTGTCTTTTTCCCCACTTGGAACTGAACCCAGAAGGACATTTCTTCCAACAGTAGCTTTACAATAGTGCAATTAGCATATCTGGAAACAGCATTTCCTTGGTTTACTAATCTAGTCCCTTTATTTAAAAAACAACAACAACAAGTAATAAGGTGCATCTCGCATGACCAGTTTTTAACCAACCCATGCTGGTTTCTACTCATTACTTTGCTCATTTCCAAGTTGTTTGCAAACTGGCTGAATGATTATCTTCTCTAGTTTTCTTCGTTGTGATTTTCACAGCGATATCAAAGTGACTGAACGAGAAAGTTCATACTTGTGAATTCCAAAACAACTTTACCGAATTTAAAGATGTAGATTGAAATGTGATTCTATATATAGCTTGTTAGGATATTCATGACTGGGAGAGACATGGTAACCAGATCAGCCAATGAATAGGCATAGCAACTAAGTCAGCCAATGGGAGCTTAAACAGATCTGAGCCTGTGCTGAGAATCAAAACCGAAACTACTCTGCTCTGAGCTCTAAACTGTAAACTCCTCTCTGCTGTACTGCTGCCTATGTTTGCTTGTAACTACTACTACGTTGGAGAAAACCTATATTGGTATTGTACATTTATCTTCATGCGTTAATATTTATAACAAAGATGATTAGGGGACTGGAGACTAAAACATATGAAGAACGGTTGCAGGAACTAGGTATGTCTAGCTTAAGAGAAAGAAGGACTAGGGGAGACATGATAGCAGTGTTCCAATATCTCAGAGGTTGCCACAAAGAAGAGGGAGTCAAACTATTCTCCAAGGCACCTGAGGGTAGAACAAGAAGCAATGGGTGGAAACTAATCAAGGAGAGAAGCAACTTAGAACTGAGGAGAAACTTCCTGACAGTTAGAAAAATTAACCAGTGGAACAGCTTGCCTACAGAAGTTGTGAATGCCCCAACACTGGAAGTCTTTAAGAAGAAGCTGGATAGCCATTTGTCTGAAACGGTATAGGGTTTCCTGCCTAGGCAGGGGGTTGGACTAGAAGACCTCCAAGGTCCCTTCCAACTCTACTATTGTATTGTATTGTATTGTATTGTATTGTATTGTATTGTATTGTATTGTATTGTATTGTATTGTATATAAAGAAGTTAATGAATCCTGCTAAATCAGTTACCTGTGTGTGCTTTCTGGAAGTTCACAAATGTAAATGCCCACATGTACGCATTCGCTTTGGCTAAAAAAGTGCCTAAATGGGATGCCATAGAGCCGGGGTGAGTGGGCGGGGCCAGCCACAATTTCTGCTACCAGTTCAGGAAAACTGATCCGAACTGGCACCTCTGGTTCCAAGATGGCTCCAAAATTGAAATCGTGACTTTTTAGGACATGGGTGTCAAACTCGCTGCGTCACGTTGCCGTCACATGACATTTTTTGATGTTTTTCCCATTCGTGGAGCTGGGATGGGCGTGGCCTGCATGTGATGCATGCGGCCCATGGGCCACCAGTTTGACACCCCTGTTTTAGGACAGAATAGGATTAACCCACCACCACTGAAATAGCAAAAGACACAAGTCCTTTCATTGCACAACCCCCAGAACAGTTCAAACTCCAAAGTCACAGAAACCTATAAAGATCCAACTGTTCTTACCTAGGCAGATATTTTTTAATTGGGTATTTTAATTGGGTATTTTTAGAGTTATTTAAATATTGTTTTTAGCTGCTTTGCTTTATGTACAGTTTCTTATTGCCTCGTCTTTTAGGTACTGAGTATGTAATTATGTTTGTACTTTCTATTTATTTATGTGTTTTATCCGACTGTACACCGCCCCAAGTCCCTTTGGGGAGAGGGGGCGGTATAAAAGTCCAAATAAAGTAAGTAAAGTAAAAGTAGGCTTCCCCAAAAAGCACGAGGCAGAGTCCTGGTCCCGAAAAAAACCCTTATATTAAACGAATGTGAATTCCTCTCATTCCCCTTCAGCAAGGCCTGGCAAACAGTCTTTCAAAGGAATATTTATGACCACAGACCTTATCTATCTTGGAAAGCTGCCATGTAAATGTTTTCCAAACGAGGTGCTGTGCAAGGAAAGACTTGGCACAGAGTCTCTGAGATTCACAGACAGATCTTCACACTCCTGAAATGAATCTAACGAACGAACGGACGAATTGTTTCCTACAAAAGCCCACTCCCCTTTTGCTCCTTTTTTGTTTCCTATGGGAGGGGTCAATCACCTTCCACTTGTGACTTTACTCCCAAGTCTACCCTGATTTCTGAATTGTTCTGTTCTTCTGGCAGCTCTGCGCATTCGCACACTGGGAACAGGCTCCAGCTGTTCCTCTGCCTCACTGCTGTCTAACTCCGAAGGCAGCTGAGAACTGCCAGATGGCCTCAGCCCTGTCTCTGCCTCTGACGCAGAGCCCTCGTCCGAGCCTTCCCCAGCCTCCAGGACTGGCCCATGTTCCTCCCCAACCTCCTCACTGTCTTACTCTGCTGGCCGCTGGAGGGCCACAGCACCATCTACTCATTCAACCACTTGGTCAGCTGTCCCAGAACCACATGCTGTGCTGGATTCTGCTCCTCAGTAAACCTTCCTTCCTTGCAGGCAGTCAGCCTCCGTTTTTGTTTCCAGCGTCCTTCTCCTGGCTTGGAACTGGACCGGGTTTTTCTTCCAACGCTTTCCTTTCACGATTCTCACCTTCTAATGCTCACCTTCTCTTTGTCCCGCCACCGACCCCATGAACACGGGAGATGCTGGACCCCCCCCATAAAACCTCTAGCATGTTGGCCGCTCACCCCTCCCTTCCCCAAAGCCGCCCCGTTTCAGCCGTTCCTCTGCGAAAGGGACATAGGTTGCAACTTACCAGCTTTTCCTACATGGGGCCAGCCGTCTTTCGAAGGCGATGATGTATAGACTGACAAAAGCTGTAATGCCTTGAATACATAAATGGCGATGCCTGAGCACCGGAGTGTGGTAGATGCCCTTTAATGTTCAGCTTTTTAAAGATCAGGGTAAGAGTTCAGGAGGCATAGTCATGAGGTTTAATGATTTAATGGGGGATGGCTGGGGAGCTGAAGTAGTTACTACACCCTGGGGAAAGCTGGCTCCTCATACATATTACTTTAGTCTAATGGCCTATGAACGCTTCTTCGGGTGACACAGGGAAAAAAGTCATGCTACATAGACTCTATAATCTTGAACGGGTTGATTAAATGCATATTAAACAACACTAAATTGGAAAAAAAAAAGAAGAAGGGAGGGAGGGAGCTCAGGCGCCACGGTGGCTGTTGACACCATTCTTGGGAAATGTTGTGACTCGTTCCATTTGGTGGGTGAGACGGAGGTAATTTCTCCCTGCTGCGGCTCTTGTTTCCGATGGAACTTCAGAGGGGATCTCAGTTGGACGGATTGGGGTGGTTTAGGAAGGGGCCCTGGGAGTCGCTTGTTGAAGGAGGCAATGCCAAGGCTGAGATGGAGGTTTTCCACGGGTAGACGAGAACATTTGTAGCTCAAGGTGGAACTGTGAGGTCCTTCATGCTCTCTGAGCTTGGCTGTTTTCTTGCAGACATTTCCTGACCCAACTATGCAACCTTATCAGTGCTAGAAGGAAGTGGGGTTTGTTCTCATTTTATATACTAGTGGCTTGCCCTGTCAGTGTTGGTGGGGAGTACTCTTAGTGGTTCTTTGATTAGGCGGGCAGATGATAGCTAGCTGAATGATTATTCTATCTCTAGCTAGAGAGAGAGAGAGAGACAGAGAGAGAGGGGGGGGGAGAGGGAGGGAGGGAGGGAGAGAGATCGGTAGATAGATAGATAGATAGATAGATAGATAGATAGATAGATAGATAGATAGATAGATAGATAGATAGATAGATAAAGAGAGAGAGAGAGAGAGAGAGAGAGAGAGAAACAAACAGATAGATAGAAAGATATAGATACATAGAGATATATGATAAGATAGACAGATAGATGGATAAATGGATAGGTGGTATTCAGCAGATTCTGACCAGTTCTGCAGAACTGGTAGCGGAAAGTTTGAGTAGTTTGGAGAACTGGTAAATACCACCTCTGACTGACCCTGCCCTCATCTATTCTCTGTCCCCCGAGTCCCAGCTGATTGGCAGGGGGATTTTGCAATAACCTTCCCCTGGAGTAGGGAGGGAATAGAGATTTTACAGTATCCTTCCCCTGCCATGCCCACCAAACCACGCCCACCAAGCCATGCCCATAGAACCGGTAGTAATAATTTTTGAATCCCATGACTGAATAGATGGATAGAGAGGGAGGGAGGGAGGGAGGGAGGGAGGGAGGGAGGGAGGGAGGGAGGGAGAGAGAGAGAGAGAGAGAGAGAGAGAGAGAGAGAGAGAGAGAGAGAGAGAGAGAGAGAGAGATGGGATCGGATCCTTGGTGCTCTCTGAGCTTGGCTGTTTTTTTGCAGACATTTCATTACCCAAGTAGGTAATGTCATCAGTGCTAGAAGGCAGTGGGGGTTTTTCTCTGTTTATATACCAGTGTCTTGCCGTGTTGGTGGCCATGGTCTTGGTGGTTAGACTACTGCCTACTAATTGTCTAAATTGGTCATTCCTTGATTGGAATATTGTTTACCGTTAGACGTTCAAAACTTCAAACTGATTGATTTTTCCCTAATCCGTTTTGACATTCAAACTGAATAGGGGCCCAACTCACCTCCATTTCCCCAAGAACGGTTATTCTCTTCTTCCGGCCATGGAGCAGGAGCAGTATCAGAGAGGGGGGACTGGAGCAGGGGAAAGGTTTCTCATATAAATGTAAATCTGGCACAGAATCATGAATATTTATGTTTACTCCCGTGTCTTCCTGGCAGACATATTTTGTCCTCCTCCTCCTCTGGCTACCGTCTCTTCTTTTCATTTTCTTAATTCGAGGAGGAAAGGGAGATGGGAGAGGATTCCCCTCTGGCAGTCTGCGGATTTAACAGTAACAGAGTTGGAAGGGACCTTGGAGGTCATCTAGCCCAACCCCCTGCTCGCGCAGGAGATCTAAACTAGGGATTTGAACCACCGACCTTTCAGATCGACAAGCTCAGTGTCTTAGCCATTGAGCCACCTACTCAGTCACCTAGTTCTTTAAAGATTGCTAAGCAGGGGTAGGCTTCAAAAATTTCAGCGATGGGTTCTGTGCCCGGTTGCTGAAGGGGAGCGTGGCATGGTGGGTGTGGCCTAGTCAGCCTCCTGCACCACGGCGGGTGCGGGTGGGGTGGCGTTTCCGCCTTCTCCAGGCTCCGGAGGCTTTCCTTGAGCCTCCGGGAGGATGAAAACTGCTTCCTCTGTGCTCTGGAAGCCTTCCGGGAGGCCTGTTTCCCCCCACCCTCCCCGAGCCTCCGTGCGGGCCCTGCACTTACCGTATTTTTGGAGTATAAGATGCACCAAGATTTTGAAGAGGTAAATTTAATTAAAAAAACGTTTTTGCACTCTGCAGGACTCCCAAACCCTCTGCATACCTTATTTTTTGTGAAAAAAGGGGCATGCAGAGAGTTTGAGAGGCCTGCAAAGTACTCCTGGGGGCTGGAGTGGGCAAAAACGAGGAAAAATGCCCTCTTTTTTTTGCCAAAAATGGGCAAAAGGAGGCTTGTAGGGTGCTCCTGAAGGCTGGGGGGGGGGAAATGAGCCCAAAATGGCCCATTTTCTGCTCATTTTTGCCCTCTCCAGACCCCAGGACCCACTTTGCAGGCCTCCCAATCCTTCTGCATGTCCATTTTTGCGAAGGGGGGTGGGTGGGAGGCCAAAAATGCTGTATTCATTGTCTAAGATGCACACAGATTTTCAGCCTCTTTTTTGGGGGGAAAAGGTGTGTCTTATACTCTGAAAAATACGGTACCTCACATCCAAAATGGCCCACGTGCAGACTCCTAAGAGGGGTGGGGTGAGAGGAGCAGGAGGGGAGGGGCCAGCCAGGGATGGGATTTGGAGGCTCTCCAAACTGGTCATAATGTTAGCGAACCTGGGCGAACCTGTAGCAGCTCACCCCTGCTGCTAATGGTTTGGCAATTCTGACACATGACTTAAGGACCCCACTCTGTAGAAAAAGTTATAACGCTGAGAAAGATGAAAGGAAATAGAATTCAGGAAGCCCTCGACTTACAACCACAGCTGAGCCCATTTGCACTTTATAATATATGGTTTAGGTCCTGGCTGCCCTGAGCTGGGTGATGTTCTTGCGGACGATTCATTATCAAACTAGGTAACGTCATCAGTGCTAGAAGGGAGTAGTGTTTGCTTTTATATACTCGTGACTTCTCCTGTCAATGTTGGTGTGAGTGACCTTGGTGGTTCTCTCCTTACATGTAATCACAGGTAACATTGTACTGCCACAAAGTACAATGTTACCTGTCACAAAGAAGAGGGAGTCAAGCTATTCTCCAAGGCACCTGAGGGCAGAACAAGAAGCAATGGGTGGAAACTAATCAAGGGGAGAAGCAACTTAGAACTGAGGAGAAACTTCCTGACAGTTAGAACAATTAATCGGTGGAACAGAAGTTGCCTCCAGAAGTTGTGAATGCCCCAACACTGGAAGCCTTTAAGATGATGTTGGATAGCCATTTGTCTGAAACGGTATAGGGTTTCCTGCCTAGGCAGGGGGTTGGACTAGAAGACCTCCAAGGTCCCTTCCAACTCTGCTATTGTATTGTATCTTTGTGAAGGAGTGTGTGACCTTTGAGCGTTGGTTGTGTTTCTAACTTTTTTTATATACATGTGTGTCTACTTATGCAAAAGTAGAAAATCTCCATGGCTATCGTCTTCCTGGAATCTTCACTGTTTATCAGACCTGAATACAATTGAATCGATCCAGAGGTATTTCACGAGAAGAGTCCCCCACTCCTCTGTTCACAATAGAATCTCTTACGCCACCAGGCTCGAAATTTTGGGCTTGGACAATCTGGAACTACGCCGTCTACGGTCTGATCTAAGCATAGTACATAAAATTGTCTGCTACAACATCCTACCTGTCAACGACTACTTCGGCTTCAGCCTCAATAATACACGGGCAAACAATAGATGCAAACTCAAGGTAAATCACTCCAAACTCGATTGCAGAAAATACGACTTCAGCAACAGAGTGGTCGACGCCTGGAATGCTCTACCTGACTCCATTGTTACATCCTCAAACCCCCACAGCTTCAACCTTAAACTGTCTACTGTGGACCTCACCCCATTCCTAAGAGGTCCGTAAAGGGGGCCGTGCATAAGTGCACCAGCGTGCCTACCATCCCTGTCCTACTTTGTTCACATCCGTGTTTATTCATATACCTGTTATCTTGTACATGTTTGACAAACTAAATAATAAACAAATAAATAAATAAAGAATTTGGCTTCCTCGTGGATCCAATATTTGATCCCGCAAGAGCTGGATCCCGAGATTCTTAGCGGCCCTAATCAATCTGAGTCAGCACCATGGACAGTTCCTAGACCAAGACACCATGCTCTCTTCTGCGTCCTCTGCTAACCTATTCCATAGCTGATCTGTCTTAAGAACGTAAGAAAGTCCTGCTGGATGTAGACAAGGCCATCTTAATCCATCATTTATATCTTTCATAATGATCAACTTGATGTCTCATCGGGGTTTGCCAGCAAAAAGTGGAGTTCATTCACCCCCAAAGGTGCTTTTCCAAAAGGCAACTGGACTTTATTTTTCCTTGAAGACGTTTCTCTTCTTATCCAAGAAGCTTCTTCAGTTCTGACTGAATGGTGGACCTGGATTACTGAGAATCTCCATAGACAGTTCGTTTGTTCATTCATTCATTCACTCATTCATTCATTCATTCATTCATTCATTCATTCATTCAATTTCTATGTGCCCATCTCAAACAAGTGACTCTGGATAGCAAACAATTATAAGGTCAGTTAAAACCTATTACAAACAATAGATACACACAGCAGCAGTAGCAGCAAAAATGTTACAATCTATAAACCCACAAATTATAATCCATATATTAAAATTCAATTTAATTGATGTATTACACCTGTTAAATCCATCCAGTACAAGGCTAGCGTTGCTCCTTTGCAACAGGTATTTGAGGTGTCCCTAAAGAGAGGGATGGATTTTTCCTCCATGAATTTATTCATATGTAGAAATGCACAAACTAGATTTAATAAAGCCTCCCCTGTAGAACCTCCACCTAGATAAAGGTAAAGGTTCCTCTTGCACATATGTGCTAATCGTTTCCGGCTCTAGGGGGCAGTGCTCACCTCCGTTTCAAAGCCAAAGAGCCAGCGCTGTCCGAAGACGTCTCCGTGGTCATGTGGCCGGCATGACTCAACACCGAAGGCGCACGGAACGCTGTTACCTTCCCAACAAAGGTGGTTCCTATTTTTCTACTTGCATTTTTACATGCTTTCAAACTCTAGGTTGGCAGAAGCTGGGACAGGTAACGGGGGCTCACTCTGTTACGCACCACTAGGGATTTGAACTGCCGAACTGCCGACCTTTCTGATTGACAAGCTCAGCATCTTAGCCACTGAGCCACCACGTCCCTTCAACATCCACCTACAGCCCCACAAATTCTGGCCTCAAGTGTGGTCGTAAGTCGAGGACTACGTGTCTAAAACAGTGGCACAGTGGCTATCAACATTGCTGGGAAATGGGGACAGCTTCATCTAATGCAGTGACCTTCAGATTTTCCTTTGTGTGAAGCCATGTATCAGGACTGCCATCCTGCTACGCCATGCATTGCTTGCTGTCAGCCTACCATACTCAACCGGGAAGGGGACTGCGGGGTGGAGTAAGGGGAGGGGGGTTAGCACGAGAGGAACTGAAACTATGCATCATGCCGTCCCGTTTGAGCTACCCTCTGTTCCAAGGTCACACTAAGGAACGCAGAACCATCCAGCCCATCCAGACAGGGATTGTTACCCAAACAATTTCTTAGCACGCAACTGGGCATTCACAAATAACCGGGCGGTGGGGGGGGGGGAGAGGTGGGAACAAAGAAAATGTGAACCATGTGCTTTGGGCGCGAAAATCTCAGATCCGGCTTTGCTTTAGTAAAATGTACTTTTGTGAACAATGGATTTGAGACGTTAAATGCCTATGGAGACTCTCAGTCATATCCAGGTCAAGGTTGTCCCAAAGGTGTTTTTTTCAAGAGGCAACTGGACTTTCTGGGTTTTTTCTTTGAAGACATTTCACTCCTCATCCAAGAAGCTTCTTCGGCTCCGACTGGATAGTGGGGAGTGGCAGGATTTATATTCCTTGCAGACAGCTGGTTGTTTGCATCCTTTAGCCAGTTGTTGAGGCCACATGCAGGTTTATCTATGTCCTCAGGGTCACCTGAGTGGCGCAAATGGGTGGTTTCAGAATAACCAGAAAGTCCAGTTGCCTCTTGAAAAAAACACCTTTGCGTCAACGGATTTGAGAGTTTGTCTTTTCTAGTTGACCAAGTTGGGATGACCGACACCACAATTGAAAAGGCCCCATCACTGGACACTGTGAAGCCACGTCCCATAGAAAGACCAGGATGATGCAAGCACTTATTTATTGACTTGGGGCGTGGGAAGGGGGAGAAGGAATGCAAAAGACAGCTCCATTTGGGGGGTGGGGGGAAGGAAGGCAAACAGTTACTTGTAGTCCTCAACTTACAATCATTCCTTTAGAACCCTTTGAAGTTGCAATGGCACTGAAAAGAGAGACTTACGACCAGTCCTCTCACCATCGCAGCATCCCCACAGTCACATGATCGTAATTTGGGAGCTTGGCAACCAGCATGAATTTATAATGGTTGCACTGTCCCAGGGTCATATGATCAGTACTGCAGGCTAACTGACTGCTCACTCCAGGAGTTCGATTCTCAAGGCAACTCACGGTTGATTTGGCCTTCCGTCCTTCCGGGCTGTAAAATGAGGCCCCAGATTATTGGGGACAATAGGCTGACTCTGTAAAACCGCTTAGAGGGACCTGTAAAGCACTGTGAAGCGGCATATAAGTCTAAGTGCCATTGCAGTTGCAGTCCAGCTCTGCCCACTGACAGGAGTTCGATCCTGACCAGCTCAAGGTGTGTTCTGAGCTAGGCTTCACAAAATCACGAAGCAGACTCCTGGTCCCGACAAAACCCCTTTTTTAAATTATGCTAATGTGAATTTCTGTCATTCACAGCCAGCCTGGCAAAGAATCTTTCAAGGGTGAATTTCCAACAACAGACATTATCAGGCTTGGAGAGCTTCCAGGCCAATATCTTCCAAGCACAACGCTATACAATAAAATACTTGGCAAGGAGTCTCTGAGAGTCACGAACAAATCTTCACACTATTAATTAAGCGAAGTAATTGTCTCCTGCAAACTCCACTCCCCTTTCCCTCCACTTTATTCCCTATGGGAAGGGCCATTCACCGTCCACCTGTGCCTTTACTCGGCCCTTGTTTCCTAACTGTTCCCTTCTCCTGGCAGCTCTGCACATGCACACATTAGGAATAGGCTCCAGCTGTTCTTCTGCCCCACTGATCTCTGATTCCGAAGGCAGCTGAGAACTGCCGGACAGATCTGGCCCCCTCTCTACCTCTGATGCAGAGCCTTCATCAGAGTCTTCCCCAGACTCCAGGACTGGCCCATGTTCCTCCCCAACCTCCTCACTCTCCGAATCTGCTGCCAGCTCTGCTGGCCGCTGGCTGGCCACAACAAGGTTGACTCAGCCTTCCAGCCTTCTGAGGTGGGTAAAATAAAAACCCAGATTGTTGGGGGGCAATATGCTGACTCTGTAAACTGCTTAGAGAGAGCTGTAAAAGCACTGCAAAGCAGCATATAAGCCTAAATGCTATTGCTATTCCCACAAGCAAAGTCAAGGTGGGAAAAAGGATCCATTTAGCAACCACATGATTTCACTTAACAACTGCAAGGATTTGCTCAACAACCGGGGCTAAAAAAAAAAAAAAAAAAAAGAGAGAGAGAGAGAGAGAGCATAAAGTCGGGTGGATCATATGGGTGTCTTCATTCTTGACAGAAATTCCAGACTCCGTTATGGCTGTAAGTCAAGGACCGCCTGCACTACTTCGAGAAAACCGCCCTATGTTTTTTCAGAGCTCCATCTCGGTTCCTCTTGATGTTTTCACAGCTGACCTGCTGTGATACCTTTAAAAACATTTTTGTCTTCCCAAAGGCTAAGAATAAAAAAAAAAATTATTGGCAGGAAGAGGCAAAGGATGGGCGCTTGCGTGCAGATCGCTCCGCGACTGGTTTGATATTCTTTTTAACTCTTTTCTGCTCCGTAATTACATTGCATTGCCTGATATTTCCATGGTATATTAACCCAAGTCAGGTGATTTCTCGTCTCCCTCCCTCCCCCTGCCCCCCTGCGCCGCCTCTCCGTTTCCCCATAAGACGGCCCTCCCTTTTTAGACCTTGACATTATTAATAGTCCTATTCATTAAGTATTACTCTTGTAGAATGAGTAGCATAATATTGGCCTGGAGATAGGAAAAGGCAGAAGGAATAAGTCAAATTAATTTTCCGCAGCAAACGCCCCGATTCTGTAAATGACATTCTATACTGTTCGCATTTTAAATGTGACACAGAAATGGCAGGAGATACAATTTGGGAGCCAAAGACTCCGAGAAACTGGCTCAGGATAGGCTGCATAAAAATTCAATAACATCACTTAGAAGGAGGGAAAGAAAGATCCAGCCATCATTGGGGAAGGGTAGATGGATGCAGTATTATATATATATATATATATATATATGTATGTATGTATGTATGTATGTATGTATGTATGTATGTATGTATGTATATGTATATGTATATGTATATTGTATATTGTATACGTATACGCACACGCACACGCACACGCACACGCACACGCACACGCACACGCAATTTAACCCCCTTTGTCACTTGCCATAAGATTCTGTTCCAAGTGGTGGATCTGTCAGTAGGATTGCAAAGTCCTCGTCATCTAAATGAGGATGAGGACAAGATTAATACCACTTTATAAGGCTTTGGTAAGGCCACACTTGGAATACTGCATCCAGTTTTGGTCGCCACGATATAAAAAAGATGTGGAGACTCTAGAAAGAGTGCAGAGAAGAGCAACAAAGATGATGAGGGGACTGGAGACTAAAACATGAAGAACGGTTGCAGGAACTGGGTATGTTTAGTTTAATAGAAAGAAGGACTAGGGAAGACATGATAGCAGTCTTCCAATATCTCAGGGGCTGCCCCAAAGAAGAGGGAGTCAAACTATTCTCCAAAGCACCTGAAGGCAGGACAAGAAGCAATGGGTGGAAACTAATCAAGGAGAGAAGCAACCTAGAACTAAGGAGAAATTTCCTGACAGTTAGAACAATCAACCAGTAGAACAACTTGCCTCCAGAAGTTGTGAATGCTCCAACACTGGAAGTTTTTAAGAAGAGGTTGGATAACCATTTGTCTGAAATGGTATAGGGTTTCCTGCATAAGCAGGGGGTTGGACTAGAAGACTGAAATCTAGAAACATAGAAAACTCATGAGACAAAGAGACTCAGTGATCTGTTGCATTTTTGTTGTTTTCTTGTCGATTTATTTATTATTTTTAATTATTATTATTTTTATTTTCCTTTTTTTTCCATTTTTGTCTGATGATGGGCATGTGTTTATCCCAAGCATGTTTAAACTCAATGACTGATGTTTGAACCACTATTTTGGTGGCGTGTTGGTGCAGTGGTCAGAATGCAGTATTGCAGGCTGCTTCCGCTGGCTGCCGGCTGCCAGCAGTTCAGCAGTTCGAATCTCACCGGCTCAAGATTGACTCAGCTTTTCATCCTTCCGAGGTGGTTAAAATGAGGACCCAGATTGTTGGGGGCCAAAGGCTGACTCTGTAAACCGCTTAGAGAGGGCTGTAAAGCATCGTGAAGGGGAATGTAAGTAAGTGCAATTGCTACCTCCACTGGAATTTGGTTCCAAGCTTCTAATAGTCTTTCTGTGAAGTCCCGAGGGTGCTTCTCTCTCTCTCTCTCTCTCTCTCTCTCTCTCTCTCTCTCTCTCTCTCTCTCTCTCTCTCTCTCTCTCTCTCTCTCTCTCTCTCTCTCTCTGCAACTGGACTTTCTTGTTTTTTTCTTGTTCTCATCCAACAAGGTTCTTCAGCTTTGACTGGATGGTGAGGAACGGAAGGATTTATATTCCTTGCAGACAGCTGGTCATTTGCATCCTTTTTAGAGAGTCATTGAGGCCACTTGAAGCTTCTTCAGCTCTGACTGGATGGTGAGGAACGGAAGGATTTATATTCCTTGCAGACAGCTGGTCATTTGCATCCTTTTTAGAGAGTCATTGAGGCCACTTGAAGCTTCTTCAGCTCTGACTGGATGGTGAGGAACGGAAGGATTTATATTCCTTGCAGACAGCTGGTCATTTGCATCCTTTTTAGAGAGTCATTGAGGCCACTTGAAACTTCTTCAGCTCTGATTGGATGGTGAGGAACGGAAGGATTTATATTCCTTGCAGACAGCTGGTCATTTGCATCCTTTTTAGAGAGTCATTGAGGCCACTTGAAGCTTCTTCAGCTCTGACTGGATGGTGGGGAATGGAAGGATTTATATTCCTTGCAGACAGCTGGTCATTTGCATCCTTTTTAGAGAGTCATTGAGGCCACTTGAAACTTTTTCAGCTCTGATTGGATGGTGAGGAATGGAAAGATTTATACTCCTTGCAGACAGCTGGTCATTTGCATCCTTTTTAGAGAGTCATTGAGGTTGCTTGGAGGTTTGTCCATGCCCTCAGCATCACCTGGGTAGTGTAAATGGGTGTGGGGCCTTCTTGCAACTGCTGAAAGGACAGTGTTGTGAGTCTGTGCTTTCTCCGTGATGCTTTCTGCCCTGTGTCCAATATAGTAAGGTAAAGGCTCCCCTCACACATACGTGCTAGTCGTTCCTGACTCTAGGGGGCAGTGCTCCTCTCTGTTTCCAAGCCGAAGAGCCAGCGCTGTCTGAAGACGTCTCCATGGTCATGGTCATGACTAAACGCCAAAGGCACATGGAGCGCTGTTCCCTTCCCACCAAAGGTGGTCCCTATTTTTCTACTTGTATTTTTACATGCTTTCAAACTGCTAGTTTGGCAGAAGCTGGGACATGTCAAGGGAGCTCACTCCGTTATGCGGCACTCGGGATTTGAACCGCCAAACTGCCAACCTTTCTGATTGACAAGCTCAGCGTCTTGGCCACTGAGCCACCTAGAGGTGTCCAATATATACTCACCATTTTTTGCTTCCAGTTGAGAGAGGGACACATTAGGAGAACGTTCGGTATATAAATTCTGAAATGGAGCCTCTCTATATGGCCAAATTCTAGCAAAGCAATTCTTGGTAATGAACAATGGAGGAAGTCAAATTAAAATGCAAATAGCCGCCATCATCCAATGGCTGTATTTGCATAGGATGTTTCGTTTGATTATCAAATTAACTTGTTTTTGGGACGTCACACTGAGTAACGGAATGGGAAGATCTGCCGAAGACGGAATATTGCGGAAAAGTGGATGAAAGCCAAGGCTTCCCGAAAGAAAAGATGGCATGGTGACCACGCCCTTGTATCCTATGCTCTTTTTATGGGTGTCACTGATACGGCTGTGGTCCTGATGTTGAGTTTTTGGATACTCCTCCCCTCAGTAGTAGTAACTGTGAGAGGGATCTTGGAGTCCTAGTGGACAACCATTTAAATATGAGCCAGCAGTGTGCAGCAGCTGCCCCAAAAGCCAACACAGTTCTAGGCTGCATAAACAGAGGGATAGAATCAAGATCACGTGAAGTGTTAATACCACTTTATAATGCCTTGGTAAGGCCACACTTGGAATAATAAATCCAGGTTTGGTCACCACGATGTAAAATAGATGTGGAGACTCTAGAAAGAGTGCAGAGAAGAGCAACAAAGAGGATTAGGAGACAGGAGAGTAAAACGTTGCAGGAACTGGGTATGTCTAGTTTAATGAAAAGAAGGACTAGGGAGACATGATAATAATGTTCCAATATCTCAGGGGCTGCCCCAAAGAAGAGGGAGTCAAGCTATTTTCCAAAGCCCCTGAAGGCAGGACAAGAAGCAATGGGTGGAAACTAATCAAGGAGAAAAGCAACGTAGAACTAAGGAGAAATTTCCTGACGATGAGAACAATTAATCAGTGGAACAGAAGTTGCCTCCAGAAGTTGTGAATGCCCCAACATTGGAAGTTTTTAAGAAGATGTTGGATAGCCATTTGTCTGAAACGGTATAAGATTTCCTGTCTAGGCAGGGGGTTGGACTAGAAGACCTCCAAAGTCCCTTCCAACTCTGTTAATCTGTTATCATCATGTCCTTTATTCCTATCAGCAGACAGCTGGTCATTTGCCTTCCATTAGAGAGTCATTGAGGCCACTAAGAGGTTTACCTGTGTCTTCAGAGTTACCCGAGTAGTTCAAATGGTGTGGAGCTGAAGAAGCTGAGGATCTCTACAGACTTTTAGCTATTCACTTTGGGATGAATACCCTTTGAATGGTGCGGGAGCAGAGGTGGGTATTCAGCAGTTTCTGACCAGTTCTGGAGAACCAGTAGTGGAAAGTTTGAGTAGTTCGGAGAACTGGTAAATATCACCTCTGACTGGCCCTGCCCTCATCTATTCTCTGCCTCCTGAGTCCCAGCTAATTGGGAGGGAATGGGGATTTTGCAGTAACCTTCCCCTGCCACACCCACCAAGCCATGCCCACCAAGCCACGCCACGCCATGCCCACCAAGCCATGCCCACCAAGCCATGCCCACCGAACCGGTAGTAAGACTACAAGACCCATTTGCGCTTCAGTTTGAGATGCAGACAACACAAATTCGGCCTCCCAAGCCCTCTGCATGCCTCGTTTTTTGCAAAAAAAATATATGGGGGGGGCATGCAGAGGCTTTGGGAGGCTCTTAGAGTGCTTCTCAGGGCTGGAGGGGGGCAAAAACGAGCAAAAATGGCATTTTGCAAGCCTCCCAAACCCTCTGCACGTCCATTTTTGCAAAGGGGGCGGGGTTTCGGGAGGCCAAAAATGCTGTATTCAGCGTATAAGACGCACCCAGGTTTTCACCCTCTTTTTTGAGGGAAAAAGGTGCGTCTTATACTCCGGAAAATACGGTAAATCCTTCCATTCCTCACCATCTAGTCAGAGCTGAAGAAGCTTCTTGGATGAGAAGGGAAAAATCTTCAAAGAAAAAAACCAAGAAAATCCAGTCGCCTTCTTAAAAAAGCACCTTTGGGATCTACTGGGAAAAAAATATAATTTCTTGCATTTTCCTACTCTCCGCTCATGTCAAGCTATAGGTTTACGTACAGGAGACAGCCTTGAGCGAATCCTCCCTGCAGATAGAAAAGTAGCACATCAGGGAGAAGGCTCTTTTTGATGTTCTCATTTTCCATGCAGGGAAACTTCATTATCCCTGCAGAAGATGATTAGGGGACTGGAGACTAAAACATGAAGAACGGTTGCAGGAACTGGGTATGTCTAGCTTAAGAGAAAGAAGGACTAGGGAAGACATGATAGCAGCATTCCAGTATCTCAGAGGTTGCCACAAAGAAGAGGGAGTCAAACTATTCTCCAAGGCACCTGAGGGTAGAACAAGAAGCAATGGGTGGAAACTAATCAAAGAGAGAAGCAACTTAGAACTGAGGAGGAATTTCCTGACAGTGAGAACAATTAATCAGTGGAACAGAAGTTGCCTCCAGAAGTTGTGAATGCCCCAACACTGGAAGTCTTTAAGAAGATGTTGGATAGCCATTTGTCTGAAACGGTATAGGGTTTCCTGCCTAGGCAGGGGGTTGGACTAGAAGGCCTCCAAGGTCCCTTCCAACTCTACTATTGTATTGTATTGTATTGTAAGATGGGAGAAGATTTAAATTTGCTTTGGTGTGGGCCACCTGTCACTGAGAGCGGACTCCTCAGAAGGTGAAGGAACTCCGTTTTATGATGGTTATTATTGTTTTATTGCCTCTCGTTTGCCTGCCTTGTAATTTATTTGTTAATCTGCTCTCCAGCTCATGAATTTTGTGTTGAGAAAATGGGTAAAGGGAGTGGGGGGGAGGAAAGACAGAGAGAGACAGAGAGAGGGGGGGAATGGAGAGAGGGAGGGAGAGAGGGAGGGAAAGAGAAATTAAAGACCACATTGTTAGTTCTTCGGAAGGTGAAGGACAACATTTGAGGAGGGAATTTCCGTGGTATCATTTCATCCTTGTTAAAAAAAAAGACAACTCTAATGTCAGCAAAAAAGGGGGGGATCCTTCAATTAATAGTGATTGAGGTTTTGAATGCTTGGGGTCAACAATTTTTCCCTCCCTTCCAATTTCCTCCCCATCTATCCACCCCTTTCTTCCTCTCTCCCTCCCTCTCTTCCTGCACCCTTCCATACTTTCCTCACTTCAGTCCTTCCTCCCTCTGCCATCCCTCCATCCCTTTCTCCTTCTCTCCATCCCTCCCTCCTCCCCACCATCCATTCCTCTCCTTCTGCCCTACTTCCATCCATCTCTCTGTCCTTCCCTCTCTCCAGTCCTCTCCCTCTTCCTTTGCCCTACCTCCATCCCTCTATCCTTCTCTCCCTCCCTCCCTCCCTCCTTCCGTCCATCCATTCCTCTCCCTCTGCCCTACTTCTATCCATCTCTCTGTCCTTCTCTCTCTCCAGGCCTCTTCCCATGTCCTACTTCCATCCCTCCATCCTTTTCTCCATTTCTCTCCCTCTCTCCTTCCCTCCATCCATTCCTCTCCCTCTGCCCTACTTCTATCCATCTCTCTATCCTTCCCTCTTTCCAGTCCTCTCCCTCTTCCTTTGCCCTACCTCCATCCCTCCATCCTTCTCTCCTTCCCTCCCTCCTTCCCTTCATCCATTCCTCTCCCTCTGCCCTACTTCCACCCATCTCTCTATCCTTCCCTCTCTCCAGTCCTCTCCCTCTTCCTCTGCCCTACCTCCATCCCTTCTTCCTTCTCTTCATTTCTCCCTCCCTCTCTTCTTCCCTTCCTCCATTCCTGTTCCCTCCTTCTATCCATCTCTCCATCCTTTACCCTTCCCTCTCTCCAGTCCTCTCCCTCTGCCCTACCTCCACCCCTCCCTCCTTCTCTCCATTCCTCTCCCTCCCTCCTTCTCTCTCTCCATTCTTCTGTCCCTCCCTCCCTCCTTCCCTCCATCGAAATACTACCACACTGGGTGTGATTTTTGCCATCTCTTTCTGGCTCCCTAATGCCAACCTTCCTCTCCGTTCCTTCTTTTATACCCATTTCCCTCCTCCTCCTCCTCCTCCTCCTCCTCCTCCTCCTCCTCCTCCTCCTCCTCCTCCTCCTCCTCCTCCTCCTCCTCCTCCTCTTCCTTTTTTTTAACGAGCATTTTCAGTGCAAAGCCCATCGCTTTCCTTTATGGTACTCCAAACCGAATGAAGCTATAAAATTATGAACAGTTTTTATGAGGGGTTTGAAGGGATGAGCCGGTATTGATAGTCCAAGGGGCTGAATCCATCTTCCCAACAGTTCCTCTCCCTAAATTCCATCCTTCTCTCTCCTTCTCTTTCTCATTCTCTGTCTCTCTGTCTCTCTCTGTGTCTCTTCCTCTGTCTCTGTCTCTCTCTCTTCCTCTGTCTCTCTCTCTCTCTCTCTTTGTCTCTCTGTCTCTCTGTTTGTATGTCTCTCTCTCTGTCTGTCTCTTCCTCTGTCTCTCTGTCTCTCTCACTCTTTGTCTCTGTCTCTGTGTGTGTGTCTCTCTCTGTCTCTCTCTCTCTCTGTGTGTCTCTCTGTCTCTCTCTCTCTGTGTGTGTCTCTGTGTCTCTCTCTGTGTGTGTCTCTCTCTGTGTGTGTGTCTTTCTCTATGTGTGTGTGTGTGTGTGTGTCTTTCTCTCTCTCTGTCTCTCTCTCCGTCTCTCTCTCTGTCACTTTCTGTCTCTCTCTGTGTCTCTTTCTCTGTGTGTGTGTGTGTTTCTCTGTCTCTGTCTGTCTCTCTGTGTGTGTGTGTCTTTCTCTCTCTCTTTCTCTCTCTCTCTCTGTGTCTCTTTCTGTCTGTCTGTCTCTCTCTGTCTCTTTCTCTCTCTCTCTCTCTTTGTCTCTTCTTTCTCTGTGTCTCTTTCTGTCTCTCTCTCTCTCTGTCTCTTTCTCTGTCTCTCTCTCTCTCTCTTTGTCTCTTCTTTCTCTGTCTCTGTCTCTCTCTGTGTGTCTCTTTCTCTCTCTCTTTGTCTCTCTCTGTGTGTCTCTCTGTCTCCCTGTCTGTCTCTTTCTCTGTCTCTC
>NC_138552.1:290219120-290251620 GCF_964273705.1 Natrix helvetica | reverse complement strand
GCCTCAGCACCATTCTGGCTACCTCTGTCCGGGCGCACCCGGGAGCTACGGAGGGCGGAGGCAGAAATTTTGTCGGCGCTGCCGGATGACAAAGGCACGAAAGCCACTGGGGAATGACGAGAACCTTCCTGCCTCTGCTGAGGAGCGCGCAAAGTCCAGCAGAGGCAGGAAGGTTCTCGTCGTTCCCCAGTCGCTTTCGAGGACTGTGGAGCGTGAGCCGGCGGAGCACGCTCAGGAAGGCGGGGAATGGGATCACGTGTGCTGGAGGCTGAGGCAGCCTGAGCCTCCAGCACACGTGGTCCCATTCTCCGCCTTCCTGATGACGTCACCAGCCTCACCAGCCATAAACCTCACCGCACGTCACTGGAATTAATAGAATAGAAATAATAGAATAGGAATAATAGGATGGAAACAATAGAATAGAATAGAAATAATAGAATAGAAATAATAGAATAGAATAGAAATAATAGAATGGAACAAGAATAGAATAGAACAAGAATAGAATAGAAATAATAGAATAGAAATAATAGAATAGAATGGAATGGAACGGAATAGAATAGAATGAAATCTCTACTGAGAATAGAATTAAATTCAGGTAGTCCTTGACTTATAATCACAATTGGTATTGGAATTTCGATTGTAAGTCCTTGCAGTCTTAAGTCAAGTTAGACCTGTTTTTTCGACATTTTCTATGGCAGTTGTTAAGCAAATCTACGCAGCTATTCAGGGAATTACATGGTCGTCCAAGCAAATCCATCTTTCCCAATGGGCATTTTTTTTGCCAAAAATCAGCATAAATAATGTCTCAAATCACAACCACGTAGGACGCTGCAACCCGTCGTAAATGTGAGCTGGTTGCCAAGCACACGAATTGTGATCACTGTGGGGGTGATGTGGTACGACGGTCATAAGTGTGAGTATAGGGTTGTAAGTCACTTTTTCAAAGTCCATCCTAACTTTGAAGCATTGTTAAACGAACCATCATAATTTGAAGACTAAGGGGAATAATACAATACAATACAATACAATACAATAGCAGAGTTGGAAGGGACCTTGGAGGTCTTCTAGTCCAACCCCCTGCCTAGGCAGGAAACCCTATACCGTTCCAGACAAATGGTTCTCCAATATCTAAGAGTGCAGTAATATAACCTCGGTCCTCCAAATCCATATTTCTAGGGTCTCCCCCCCCCCACCGCTAGCACCTTCTCCCTTCCCCAAAAACCTGCAAAGGGAACAGTGTCATCATTTCCTTTATAAAATCTTAGTAAGGCCACACCTAGAGTACTGCATCCAGTTTTGGTCACCACACTACAAAAACGATGTTGAGAAACATCTGGAAAAAGTGCAGAGAAGAGCAACTAGGATGATGAGGGGACTGGAGGCGAAAACATACAAAGAACGGTTGCAGGAACTGGGCATGGCTAGTCTAGGGAAGAGAAGGACCAAGGGAGACAGGATAGCAATATTCCAATATTTGAGAGGCTGCTACAGAGAGGAGGGGGTCAAGCTATTTTCCAAAGCACCCGAAGGCCAGACAAGGAATAACGGATGGAAACTGATCAAGGAGAGATTCAACCTGGAAATAAGGAGGAATTTTCTGACAGTGGGAACAATCCACCCATGGAACAGAAGTTGCCTTTGGAAGTTGTGGGAGCTTCATCACTGGAGGCTTTCAAGAAGAGACTGGACTGCCATCTGTCAGAAAGGGTGTAGGGTCTCCTGCTTGGGCAGTAGGGGGTTGGACTAGATGACCTACAAGGTCCCTTCCAACTCTGTTAATCTGTAATCTAAAATCCTTCATAGCCATTAATAGTTGACTTCCTCTTGGTTGTGGGAAGCGGTCCAGACCGATAGCTCTGACCTCATATAACTCAACAGCCAATGGAGACATGATTAACTCTCGGTGGATTTACGGGATCTGAGCATGCATTTCCTTCAGAGGATTATAAATCTAGGGCTGCCCCTTGATCGTCTCCTCTCTTGAGGCTGATTCCAAAGGCGTTTTTCGAAGGCTTTCTCTCTTGGGGTACCTTCTGAAAGGCAAGGAAGGACCTTGGAAAGCAGTTTTGAGATCTGGGAAGAAAACCTACCCTCTGTTTCTGTTAATCAAGAATTGTATTCAACTTTATTATATAAGGTAAAAACACAGGAAGAAACAAAAAGTAAGAAGCTACGTAAAAGGAAGAAAAAAGAGGGAGGGAGGGAGGAAAAAGATGGAAGGAAGGAAAGATGGAAGTAAGGAAGAAAGAAAGAAAAAGAAAGAGATATGGAAGAAGGGGGAGGAAGGAAAAGAGATGAAGGGAAAAAGGGAAAAGGAAGGAAGGGAAGGAGGAAGGGAAGAAAGGGATGGAGGAAGGGAAGGATGTAGGAAAAGA
Organism: Natrix helvetica; assembly: GCF_964273705.1. Lineage (NCBI taxonomy): Eukaryota > Metazoa > Chordata > Lepidosauria > Squamata > Natricidae > Natrix > Natrix helvetica. The sequence continues at coordinate 290,249,245 of NC_138552.1, read as the reverse complement.
GAGATCAAGGGGAAAGAGGGGAAAGGAAGGAAGGAAAGAAAAGAAAGAGGGGGGGAGGGAGGAAATAAGATCAAGGGAAAAAGAGGGAGAACAAACGAAGGAAGGAAGGAAAGAAAGATGGGAGGAAGGAAGGAAAAGAAGAAACAAGGAAAAAGAGAGGAAAAAAGAAAGGAGGGGAAGGGAGGAAAGACAGGGATGGAGGGAGAAGGAAGAATTGAGGGAGGGAAGGAAGGAAGGAAAGAAAGAAAGGGATGGAGGAAGGAAAAGAGATCAAGGGAAAAGGAAAGAAGGAAAGAAAGAAAGAGGGAGGGAGGGAGGAAATTAGAGCAAGGGAAAAGGGGGGAGAAGGAAGGAAGGAAGACAGAGGGTGGGGGGAAAGGAAAAGAGAGATCAAGGGAAAAGAGGGGGGAAAGGAAGGAAGAGAAGGGAGGAAGGACAAGGAGGGAGGGAGGTAGAAGGAAGAATTGCAGGAAGGAAGGAAGGAAAAAAGAGGGAGGGAGGGAAGAAGGAAAAGCGGGATCAAGGGAAAAGAGAGGGAAAAAGGAAGGAGGGGAAGGACAGGGAGGGAGGGAGGTAGAAGGAAGAATTGAGGGAATTCAATTTCAATTTCAATTTATTTGTGCTTCTAGACCGCCCCCTCTCCCAGAAGGGACTCGGGGCGGTGTACAGTCCATAGAGAATATCACAAAAATACAATAAAAAATTAAATATGTACAGTTTGGAGGAGGTTAAAATGCAATTAAAAGAACTGTACAAAGCTAAATAAATATAATTTTTTTAAAATCCCTAAAACAGACACAACAGATTAAAAAACCCTAAGATAACCAGATAATAATACATTTGCCAGGAGGGACAGTTGTAATTATGCCAGGCCTGCTAATCGGAACAGGTGAGTCTTCAATTTTTGCCGGAAGGAGCGGAGGTCAGAAGTGGTTCTAATGTCGGGGGGGAGGTCATTCCAGAGGGTTGGGCCCATCACAGAGAAGGCCCTACTCCTTGGTGTTGCCCGTTGGCATTGCCTAGTGGACGGCACCAGGAGAAGTCCCTCCCTGTGTGAGCGAATTGGCCGCAGGGATGTATGTGGGAGGATGCGAACCCGTAAGTAACTAGGTCCCGTGCCATGGAGCGCTTTAAAGATGGTAATCAGCACCTTGAAACGCACCCGAAAAACCACAGGTAGCCAGTGCAGCTCGCGCAGGAGAGGTGTTACGTGGGAGTACCTCGTACTCCCCATCACAGCCCGCGCGGCTGCGTTCTGAACCAACTGCAGTCTCCGGGCGCGTCCCAAGGGCAGCCCCATGTAGAGAGCGTTGCAGTAATCCAGGCGGGACGTCACCAGCGCATGAGTGACCGTGCGTAAGGCATCCCGGTCCAGTAGGGGGCGCAATTGACGCACCAGGCGAACCTGGTGGAACGCCCCCCTCGCCACGGCTGCCACATGGTCATCCATTGACAGCCGGGCATCAAGGAGGACGCCCAAATTGCGCACCCGTTCCACAGGGGGCAATTGTTCGCCCCCTATGGCCAGCGATGGAATCAGCTGGCTGAACCGAGGTGCCGGTAGCCACAGCCACTCGGTCTTGGAGGGGTTGAGTTTAAGTCTGTTGTCCCCCATCCAGACCCCGACGGCTTCCAAGCACCGGGACATCACTTCAACAGCCTCGTTGGGGTGGTTTGGGGTTGAAATATACAGCTGAGTATCATCAGCGTAGAGGTGATACTCAACCCCAAAACCACGGATGATCTCACCCAGCGGCTTCACATATGTGTTGAACAGGAGAGGCGAGAGGACCGACCCCTGTGGCACTCCACAAGTGAGTGGCCTCGGGGTCGACCTCTGTCCCCCTGTCAACACACTTTGCCTCCGGTCGGAGAGGTAGGAGCCGAACCACCGCAAAACGGTACCTCCGACTCCTATCCCCTCCAACCGGCGCAATAGGATACCATGGTCGATGGTATCAAAAGCCGCCGAGAGGTCTAATAGGACCAGGATAGAGGAACAACCTCTATCTCTGGCCCTCCAGAGATCATCGACCAACGCGACCAAGGCTGTCTCTGTGCTGTGCCCAGGTCGGAAGCCGGACTGGCGTGAGTCTAGATACTCGGATTCGTCAAGGTGTTGTGGAAACTGCTGCGCCACCACATTCTCGACAACCTTCGCTAAAAACGGAAGGTTGGAGACTGGACGATAGTTAGCTAGCTCCATTGGGTCGAGTGCAGGCCTCTTAAGTAAGGGTCTCACCACCGCCTCCTTCAAGGCGGCTGGTAAGGATCCCTCACCCAATGAGGCATTCACCAGGCCCAGAAGCCAGCCTCGGGTCACCTCCCAAGATGCCAGTACCAACCAGGAGGGACACGGGTCCATTAAACATGTGGTGGGTCGCAGCCGTCCACGCAACCTATCCAAATCCTCGGGGGCAACAGAATCAAACTCCTCCCAGGATGGTCTCACAAGACTCGCTGTTGGCGGCCCGTTGGAAGGAAGGAAGGAAGGAAAAAAGAGGGAGGGAGGGAAGAAGGAAAAGAGGGATCAAGGGAAAAGAGAGGGGGGAAAGGAAGGAAGGAAAGAGTGGGTCGAAAAGGAGAATTCGTACCCAGGGTTGGTTCCGAGGAAAGCCACCTCGCCTTCCCTCCAACCATGGCTAGCTGCTCTAAAGGGCTGGAGGACAAAGCTGGCGGGGGAGGGGGGGAGGAAGGGGGGGCTCTGGTAAAAGCCGAGGTTAATAGGAAAAGTGAGGCAGGGGCCATCAACGGGGAGGGGACGTCAAAGCGCCCGGCCGCTGCCTGATGGCTTCGAACTGGGAGCTGACATGAGATAGAGAAGCGCGCGGGGGGAATAATGCAGAGTGGCGTCTGCGCTGGCTCGGGATGGGGGGGGAGAGGGGGGGCTTCCTCCCCACCCCCCCACCTGCCAAACGGGGGGAGCGGCCGCAAGAGACGCGGCTGCCCCCCCCCCCGCCTGGACTGGGAGAAAGGAGGAGTGGGGGGGGGGTCAGAAAGGCTGGGGAGGGGGCGTGGGATTTCGATTCGACCCCCCCCGGCTCTCCGGTTCCCCAGGCTGATGCCGGCTGAGGAGCGGTTGCTTTTGCCCCTAAATCGAGCCTTTTCTGGGCCAAAGAAAGGAGCTGGCATGAAAGGGGGAAAAATCGGTGTTTTATTATTCAGTTTCTTTGCTTTTCCTTCCTTTCCCCTTCCTCCTCTTTCTCTTCTTTTTCTTCCCTTCCTTCTCTTTCCTTTTCCCCTTCTTTCTCCACTTCCCCGTTCTCTTCCTTTTTTTCTCCTTCTACTCCTCCTCCTTCCTCCTCTTCCTCTTTCCTTTACCCCCTTCTTTCTCCTCTTCCCTTTCTTCCCTTCTTTCTCCACTTCCTTGTTCTCTTCCCTTCTTTCTCCTTCTCCTTCCTCCTCTTCCTCTTTCCTTTACCTCCTTCTTTCTCTTTTCTCCTCTTCTCTTGCCTTTCTTCCCTTCTTGTTCCTTCTCCTCCTTCTCCCTCCTCCTCTTCCCTTTCTTCTTTCCCCTCTTCCTTTTCCCTTTCTTCCCTTCTTTCTCCCTCCTTCCTCTTCCCTTCTTTTTCTTTCTTCTCCGCCTCTTCCTTCATCCTCTTTCCTTTTTCCCCTTTTTCCTCCTTCCTCCACCTCTTCCTCTTACCTTTCTGCCCTTTCTCCTATTCCTCCTTCCTCCTCTCCCTCTTTCTTCTTCCCTCTTTCTCCTTCCCCTTTCTCCTTTTCACTATCCTTCCTCTTCCTCCTTGCTCCTCTCCTCTCTTCCCCTTCCCTTCTCTTGTGTTTCATTTTCTTCTTTTCTCCTTTCCCTCCTTATGCTTTTCTTTCTCCTACTTCATCCTCTTTCTTCTCCTTTCTCTTCTTCTTCCTTTTTCCCTTCTTTCCTCTTTTCCTTCTTCCTTTCCCCTTCTTCATCTTCTTCTTCTCTTCCTTATCCTTCCCCTCTCCTTCTCCTTCTTCTCTTCTCCTTCTTCTTTCCCTCTTCTTTTCCATCCTCTTCCCCTTCCTTTTACTTTTCCTCTTTCCTCCTCTGCTGAGAGGAGTCTGTTTTCTCCTTTAACAATTCATACATTTAATTTTTAAAAAACCACCCTAACCCTCAATGTTTACTCCCAATTCCACTTTCTCATGTTGTTGTTGTTGTTAGTTGCAAAGTTGTGTCCTACCCATCACAACCTCATGGACAACGTTCCTCCAGGCCTTCCTGTCCTCTACCATCCTCTGGAGTCCATTTAAGCTCATGCCTTCTGCTTCGGTGACTCCATCCAGCCCCCTCATTCTCTGCCGTCCCCTTCTTCTTTTGCCCTCCGTCTTTTCCAGCATGAGGCTCTTCTCCAGTGAGTCCTTCCTTCTCTTAGGTGGCCAAAGTCTTTGAGTGTCCTCTTCAGGATCTGGCCTTCTAAAGAGCAGTCAGGGTGGATCTCCTCTAGGACTGATCAGTTGGATGGCCTTGCAGTCCAAGGGACTCGCAGGAGTCTTCTCCAGCACCAGAGTTCAAAGGCCTCCATTCTTTGGCGCTCAGCCTTCCTTATGGTCCAACCTTCACAGCCATCCATTGCAACTGGGAAAACCACAGCCTTGACTAGACGCCCTTTTGTTGGCAGGGGGAGGTCTCTGCTTTTCTCATAACTGGAACCAATTGGTAACTTCCTCTTTGGAGAGGTGGAGGAAACGGTGGCACTTTCCTCTTAAGTGACAGGCTTGCCAATCGCTGGAGATGGTTAATGATCTCTTTTCCGGATTAAACAGACAAAGCCCCTTCAACCTTTCTTTGTAGGGAACATCAATGAGGGGGGTGGGGGAGAGAAAGGAGAGCAGCTTGGCAGCATCGTATTTCCAGATGACATTAGTGTTATGTTATAGGAACATTGGAACAGAAGGAAAGAAAGAGAGAGAGAGAGAGGAAGGAAGGAAGGAAGGAAGGAAGGAAGGAAGGAAGGAAGGAAGGAAAAGAAGGAAGGAAGGAAGGAAGGAAAATGAAGGAAGGAAAAGAAGGAAGGAAGGAAGGAAGGAAGGAAGGAAGGAAAAGAAGGAAGGAAGGAAGGAAGGAAGGAAGGAAAGAAAGAAGGAAGGAAGGAAGGAAGGAAGGAAGGAAGGAAGGAAGGAAGGAAGAAAAACCCTCCTTTCCCCAAAGAATCTTGATGCACACAGAGCAATGGAATCATTTCAGTGGTGCTTTTTTGGGGGGGAGGGAGTGTTTACTATACACAGGTGTGTCTATGTGTCAATAACACAGGAAGTGGGATGATGCTACAGACTGAAAAGGCCTGAATTATACACATTCGGCCCAGAGGTGGGTTCCTACCGCTTTGGATCGGTTCGGTAGATCAGGCCTGGGTTGCTGGAACCAGCAGCAGCCCCCCATGGTTTTAGCCAGGCAGTCTTAATTTAAGACTAGACATCCTTCCTCCCTCCCACCTTGCCCTGTCTCCTTTCCTTCCTCCCTCCCTTCTTCCCTCCCTCTTTTCCTCCTCTCTCTTCCCTTCTTTTCCTCCCTTCTTTTCCTTCCTTCCTGCTCTCTCCCTGCCTCCCTTCTTTCCTCCCTCTCTTTCTCCTCTCTCATCCCTTCTTTTTCTTCCTTTTCCTTCCTTCTTTTCCACCCTCCCTTCCTTCCCCCGTCCTTCCTCCTTCCTCTTCTTTCTCTTCCCTTCTTTTCTTCCTTTCCTTTCCTCTCCTCCCCCTTCCTTCCTTCTTCTCTCCCTTCTTCTCCCCTCCATCTCTTCCCTCCCTCTCTTACTCCTCTCTCTCTCCCCTTCTTTTCCACCCTCCCTTCCTTCCCCTGCCCTCCCTCCTCCCTCTTCTTTCTCTTTCCTTTCTCTTCCCTTCTTCCCTTTCCTCTCCTCCCACCTCCCTCCCTGCCCCCGCCCTCCCTTCCCAATAGATGCATCAGGTGTGAAGAGTCAGGAAATAGCTCCTATCGCTAGAATCCACAAGGTGTAAAAGGCCACCTGTGGGTTGGAACAGATAAGTAGCAGGGAACTGCACCAATCTGATGCTAGGGTACTGTTCTCTGGGCAAAACCCATGCCATTTCTGGGGCCAAAGCAAAGGAATGGGCCAAATCCTGAAAGGGGTTTCCTAAGATGGTTTTATTTCCAGGCGGTTTAGCAAAGAACGAGTAAACGCGATTTAAAGCTGCATTGAGGAAAAGCCCGCAAAACAATTTATTAATGAATATATGGTTGGAATAATATACGATTGGATTCATATTGCCTTTCTGCTCATATAACAATTAAGGTGATATACAATCGCTTCCTTTAAAAAAAAAAAAAAGGATGCAAAAATGAAAAAAATCCCAAAGGTAAAATCAGTGCATTAAAAAAATCAAAATTATAATCCATACCATTTACAATCAATTAGCAGTGTTTATAGCTCCTTCCATCTCCAGAGGTTCTTATGCAGAATTGTAATTCACGCAAACAAGACTCTAAAGCCGAACCAAATAAATAATGAATGCCTCTCAAATAGGCAGTTATGTACATCCCCATCCCTCCTAAACAGGCCATGCTTTGCATACAGTTCAAATCACAGCAGCGGCAGTGGTTAAGAAGGAATAAGAATCTGTAAATTTGCCCAGATGCCCAAATCTGATCTGTTAACTCTCGTTACAGGACATACTTTTTTTTTTGCGGGTGGGTGGGTGGGCTGTCAGACCCGGAAGCCATCTTTTGCATTGGGCCTTCAGGCCGGCCACAATTTCTACTGTGGGAAAATGGGAGATGGGATTACCATATTTTTTCGGAGTATAAGACGCTCCGAAGTATAAGACACACTTAGCTTTTGGGGAGGTAAACAAGGGAAAATTATCTGACTCTGCCTCCCAGCAATTTGCCTCCTTGCACTAAACAGCAAACAGTACAGAGAATATACACTGTTTGTGGTGTTACATTTCAGACTATACTTGTACAGATGCTGTTAAAATTGATATGGCTTTCTGGAAGTGTAGTTATTCTCTGCTATTTAAAAGAAGATATGTTTGTATGTTTGGGGGGAAAAAAAACCAATATCACTGGGCCTCTTCAGATCAAGCATTTATTTTAAAAAGCTGCAAGGAGGTAAATTGCTGGGAGGCAGAGGGTGGGGGATGGGTGGGTCTACATTAAGTGTATAAGACGCACCCAAATTTTCACCCTCTTTTAGGGTGGGGGGGAAGGTGTTTCTTATACTCCAAAAAAATACGTTATATGGAGCATGGGAGATATATAATCTAAATAACATTCCTTTCTCAGAGAGTCAAGGACATCTTGCCCTGAACCTGGAGGGGTGTGACTGGGAGGCATCTCCAGTTGTGACGGTGCCTGATTGGAACATGTGATGGACACGTGGGTGCTGGGCAGGGGCTTGGACTTTCATTTGGGTGGAGAGAACCTGGAAATTTTCAGATTTGGGTTTTCCCATCTCTAATAAAATGGAACTTTGAGGAGCCTCGGAGTCGTCTTTCGTTGGGGGTGTTACTTGGTGCCCTGACATTAACACGGAAGCCATTTTTTACATTGGGCCTTCGGGCAATGTAAAAAATGGCTTCCGTCACTCTTAGAATATGGTCAGAGACCAGTTCTCAGTGGGGCATTATAGAAAAACCTTATTGTAATTTACCCCCTACTAATTTGTGTTGGAAGAAATGTCCTTCTGGGTTCAGTTCCAAGTGGGGGGAAAGACACCGGAGACATGGAGGCTGCTTGGAAAGATTGTTTAATGGTGGACAGGATCACATGGCTTGAGCTCCTGAACTGGAAAGGGGGGATCACATCCTTCCAGATGTTGGGTGAAGAAGAAAAGAGAGCGAGATGCTGAAAGTCTCTGGTTTTATGCCCTCTCTGGGCTTTGATCTTGAGCTTGTATTCTGATTGGTTGTCAGACTCCCATGGGGCCATGCAGGGGCAACTCTCTAGGCTGTGTTTTGAGTCCAAGTTTGGCTGAGCATTGCTTCTTCTCAGATGCCCTGTGGTGAGATGGGTAAAGGGCTAATAGTAACATGACTTAATCCCCTCGCCCTGGAGCCGAAGGGGGAGATCTTTGTTATGTAGAATAGACTGACCTAGGGCTTTTAATGGCCCATTAACAAAGGTGGGGGCTATTGAGAGTCCGTCTGTTTCCTGCCTAAAAACATGTTTCTCCATTTCTGATCCAGGGAAAGTATAATATTCTGCCTTTTTCAATATTTCCCAGGATGTTCCATTCTTCTAGGAGAGGGGTGGGTGCTAACTTCCTACATTTCTCATCCAGTTTCATAAAAGGGAATGGCCGTTAGAAATTATTTCAAAGGGGAGGGAAAAAGTGTGATGTAAAACCTGCTCTAACGCATTTAAAGGATTTTAAGATGAGATTGGACAATCGTTTTGTCTGGAATGGTGTAAAGCAGGGGGGTCAAACTCAATTTCATTGAGTGCTGCATTGGGGTTGTGTTTGACCTTGGGGGGGCGTGGCCAGGGGCATGGCCAGCTCAACGTCACTCATGTCGGGGGTGCCTGTGGTGGCCTGAGCGAAAATGGAGCTTGGGAGGCCCACGTGTGGTCCATTTTTGCTGGCAGAGGCACCACAGGCCAGTTCTTTCCCGGGCAGCCCCGCAGTCCAGGGGGGAAGTGTGTCTTATACTCCAAAAAATACGGTATATGGAGCAAGGGAGATATATAGTCTAAATAACATTCCTTTCTCAGAGAGTCAAGGACATCTTGCCCTGAACCTGGGGTGGCGTGACTGGGAAGCATCTCCAGTTGGGACGGTGCCTGATTGGAACATGTGACGGACATGTGGGTGATGGGCAGGGGCTTGGACTTTCATTTGGGTGGGGAGAACCTGGAAATTTTCAGATTTGGGTTTTACCCAGTTTTCCCATCTCTAATAAAATGGAACTTGGTGCCCTGACATTAACATGGAAGCCATTTTTTACATTGGGCCTTCGGGCAATGTAAAAAATGGCTTCCGTCACCAGTTCTTTCCCGGGCAGCCCCGCAGTCCAGATCTAAGCACCCCATGGGCTAGATCTGGCCCGCAGGCCTTCAGTTTGACACCCCTGGTATAATGGCCAGTTCTACTATGGGTCGTAGAACTGTTCAATGAAAGGCAGCAAAACTGTCAGCTATCTCCAACAGTTGCAAATCCTCTGCAAGATAGCAAAATAAGAATCCTCAGAAGTGCGGAAGAAATTCTCAAGGACCTTATGAGTCTTGATGTAGAGGAGGAGTAGCAGAATGCGGGTATGGAGTTAAAAGAGGAATCAGCCTAGGATCCCGACGTAGTCACAAGTGGGGTGCAGAAGAAATTCTCAAGGACTTGATGTAGAGAAGGATTAGCAGAATTGGCAACTCCAAATCTCAACTAACAAATGCTAGGTCTTACACATTGGCAAAAAAATAAATAAAACCAGAACACAAAATACAAGCTGGGCGGATATGACCTCGTAGACAACCCCCCACTCTGTCAAGGACCTTGGGGTACTCATCTCAAATGATCTAAGCGCCAGAGCTCACTGTAACAGCATTGCCAAAAAGGCATTAAGAGTTGTTAACCATATCTTGCGTAGCTTCTTCTCCGGTAATATTGAACTGCAAACTTCCAACTCTGCTATTTTATTGTATTGTATTGCTAACTAAGGCATACAAAACTTTTGCTAGACCAATTCTTGAATACAGCTCATCTGCCTGGAACCCACACTGCATATCAGACATAAACATAATCGAATGAATCCAGAGATATTTCACGAGAAGAGCCCTCCACTCATCTGCTTGCAACAGAATCCCTTATGCCATCAGACTTGAAATTTTGGGCTTAGACCATTTAGAACTTCGCTGTCTTCGTTCTGACCTAAGTGTAGTACATAAAATTATCTCCTACAATGTCCTACCTGTCAATGATTATTTCAGCTTCAACCACAACAACACATGAGCACACAATAGATGCAAACTTATGGTAAACTGTTCCAAACTCGACTGCAGAAAATATGACTTCAGTAACAGAGTTGTCAGTGACTGGAATGTGGCTTCTTCTCCAAAACCCAAAACTTTAACCTTAGACTGTCCACTGTCGACCTCACCCCATTCCTAAGAGGTCTGTAAGGGGGCGTCCCTGTCCTAATATTTCCTTGTATTCATATTCATTTCATGTATTCATAATCATGTTTATGCTTATATCTGCAATCTTGACAAAATAAATATAAAATTAAATTTAAAAAAAAGAATCTGGGTGCGGAGTTAAAAGAGGAATCAGCCTAGAATTCCTACATAGTCACAAGTGGACTAAGTCCAACCTCCCTTGAATTCCATCGACGGTTATCGAACTCCTAGCAGGTGCTAAGTTTTAGTTGAGAAGATTTCCATCCATAGGCATGAGGAGTAATAAATGAGTTTAATCGGACCTTCAGCGTGGACCTGGTTTTTTTCTGCACCGGACACTTTCAAAGTCAACCAGATTCCACATGAAGACTTGGACGACTCCATTGAGAGTAGTATTTTTGCTTCCCTCATCGTGGAATCAGGGAAGGGCCCAGTTCAAGTAACAGTTTCCCTATGTCCTGAGTTCAAAATGTGCTTCTGCAGCAGTGGTGGGTTCCAGATCCCGTTCCAACTGGTACGGTTGGAACGGGCCTGGCAGCGTCCACATGGATGCACACAGCTTGCGTCTTAGCGCCTCTGTGACGCTCCAGCTGCTCAGCGGAGCATTGCACAGGCGCTGTACGTGTCGTGCGAGTGCGTGGAAGACCGGTAAGGATTTCAGGCGGGCGGGTGGGCCCTCTGGAGCAGCGTACTGGAATGGCATCCGGTGCTCCAGGTAGGCTCCGGTATGCCCGTACCCGGGCGTACTGCTTGCAACCCACCACTGTTCTGCACCTGTTGTTTGCACAGTTTTTGTGTAGCTCCTCCAATGTCTTCTCCACAGATCCCTAAAGAGCTGGACAATGAAACAAAATACCATATTTTTGGGAGTATAAGACGCACCAAGATTTTGAAGAGGCAAATTAAAAAAAAAAGTTTTTGCACTCTGCAGACCTCCCAAAATTGGCCCGTTTTTTCTCTGCAATGTTGCTATTATTATTTATTATTGTTGTTGTTGTTGTTAATCATCAGACAGTCAGCCAGATGTTCAGTCTGGGTTTGGCATTTTTGTCTACCTATCGAGTCCTTGCCAAGGACCTGGCGTAGGCAGATCTGGAGGTTTGACGGTGTTACAGATATCGTTGGAAGCCGTTCCAATGAAAGCCGCCTTCTGCAATTGACTGGTGGCAAACTTGTCAATGCCGATGGTGCTCAACTGGTGCTCCAGTTGTTTTGGGACTGCGCCTATGACTATTGGTACTACCCAGTGGAGGGATTCAAATTTTTTTTACTACTGGCTCTGTGAGCGTGGTTTGATGGGCGTGGCATTGCTTCGTTGGCGTGGCTTGGTGGGTTTGGCAGGGCAGGATACTGCAAAATCCCCATTCCCTCCCGATCAGCTAGGACTCGGGAGGCAGAGAATAGATGGGGGCGGGGCCAGCTAGAGGTGGTATTTACTGGCTCTCTGAACTACTCAAAATTTCTGCTACCAGTTCTCCAGAACTGGTCAGAAGCTGCTGAATACCCACCTCTGATACTACCCTTGCTTGCCTTTGTCATAGTTGTTCTATTTCTATTTGTAGGTCTTTGTATTTTGTTATCTTCTCCAGTTCTTTCTCTTCTATTCTGCTGTCTCCAGGCACTGCCACATCTACTACTACCACTACTACTAGTAGTACTATTATTATACTTTATTCATTCAACATGAAACTCAGTCAACTGAACATTCAAAAATGTATCACAAATACCATTGACTGGTGCTAATGGTTGATACGGTTTGCTGCCAGCGTCCTAGGTATCAACCAAGTAACTTCTTAAAATATACAATGTTCTGAGTAGCGCAGTTTTTTGCAGTTCTGCTGGTGTTATTGCAAGAAGCTGCAATTTGTTGATGTATCTTGTAAAATTCTTGGACGTGGTGCCAAGTTCCCCGATGACAATGGGAACTTCTCCAGTTATTTCTCTTCTCTTCTGCTGTCTCCAGGCACTGCCACATCTTCTTCTTCTTCTTCTTCTTCTTCTTCTTCTTCTTCTTCTTCTTCTTCTTCTTCTTCTTCTTCTTCTTCTTCTTCTTCTTCTTCTTCTTCTTCTTCTTCTACTACTACTACTACTACTACTACTACTACTACTACTCTTTATTCATTAAACATGAAACTCAGTCAACTGAACATTCAAAAATGCATTGACAAATACCATTGACTGGTGCTAATGGTTGATACGGGTTGCTGCCAGCATCTTAGGTTGTTGTTGTTGTTGTTTTGTTGTGGTTATGGTTGTTTTTGTTTTTGTTGTTATTATTATTAACGAAGACAAAATAAAGCAGAAAAAGAAGGCTGCAGCCGTCTGGAGGATAGAAAGAGGCTCAAAGACGGATTGAATGGATGTGGCCACGCTGGCACCCCCGCCAATAAATAAATAAAATAAACACCCGAGCCAGCCACAATCTCGGCTTTGTAAAAGGGAAATTGCTCCAGCGCCTGGGTGTTTACATGGCAGGAATTGGAGGGGGGAAATTACGCTGTCATCCTGACATCTGTAGGAGGAGGACAATTTTAAAATTACACTGTTCAACACCTTTAATGATTTGTAACACAAGAGGTGTGGCTACTCCTATTAAATGTGTTGCCAAATCAATAAAAGGCATAATTGGAGTTGTTAGAGCAAATTATAGCACCCGTGCTATGTTGCAATACAATGTTCTCTTGTAAACTGCCATTACAGGCAACTGCTGTATTTCTCTCTTATTTGGCTGTTTCGTAATGAGTTGGCATTTTCCTCCATAATGGGTGCCCACTTTCTTTTATGGACCGCTCACTTTTGACTTTGCCTTCTTTGTGCAGCCTGTAATTTTCCCTTTTCCTTCAGCCGCCCCGGCTCCGCTGGGCTTTCAGAAGTCCGCTTAACTGACAATCCTCAAGTTTATCCGCTATGTTATTTAACGGCATCACTCACCCACCCACCCTGTGGCTCGCGCCTCTGCTGCACCAAAATACAAAAGGGCCGTGAAGAATCCCAGCGCAGATCCATGGACATCAAATCAATCAGAATAACAGAGTTGGAAGGGACCTTGGAGGTCTTCTAGTCCAACTCCCTGCCAGGCAGGAAACCCTACCCCACTTCAGACAAATGGTTCTCCAATCTCTTCTTGAAAACTTCCATTGTTGGAGCGTTCACATTAATTGTCCTAACTGTCAGGAAATTTCTCCTTAGTTCTAGGTTGCTTCTCTCCTTGATTAGTTTCCACTCATTGCTTCTTGTCCTGCCCTCGGGTGCTTTGGAGAATAGCTTGACTCCCTCTTCTTTGGGGCAGCCCCTGAGATATTGGAAGACCGCTGTCATGATTTTTTCTTCTTCACATGCCCCTACTGACATGTAACTTGGATGAAGTTATAGTTTCTTCTTGATGAAACTATTCTACATTATTTCTTCTGCGGGATTCATTCCTCAGAAACCTCAGATGATTGCAGATCACACCACAGAAACAGGCACCCAAGTTTGCCTATTAGATGAGGTAAATGAGGGCGATCCCCACCAATTAGCAAAATGGTGAGGTTGAGAAATTTCCTGACAATTAGAACAATTAATCAGTGGAACAGCTTGCCTCCAGAAGTTGTGAATGCCCCAACACTGGAAGTCTTTAAGAAGATGTTGCATAGCCGTCTGTCTGAAACGGTATAGGGTTTCCTGCCTAGGCAGGGGGTTGGACTAGAAGACCTCCAAGGTCCCTTCCAACTCTGCTATTGTATTGTATTGTATCCTGTCCCGTTTAGTGGCACAAATGATCCTAAGCAATCAGGAACTTCCCAAGGAATAAGGGTGTGTAGGTATGAAATTTCCCTCTTGCTTCTTGTCCTGCCTTCAGGTGCTTTGGAGAATAGTTTGACTCCCTCTTCTTTGTGGCAGCCCCTGAGATATTGAAAAACTGCTATCATGTCGCCCCATGTCTCCTTCTTTTCATTAAACTAGACATACCCAGTTCCTGCAACCGTTCTTCATATGTTTTGGCCTCCAGTCCCCTAATCAACTTTCTTGCTCTTCTCTGCACTCTTTCTAGGGTCTCCACATCTTTTCTACATCGTGGCGACCAGAACTGAATGCAGTATTCCAAGTGTGGCCTTACCAAGGGTTTATAAAGTGGTATTTACACTTCACGTGATCTATGACCAGGGCTGAAAGCTACTGGAGATGACAGAATACCGAATAATAGGAGTTGGAAGGGTCCTTGGAGGTCTTCTAATCCTACCCGCTGCTCAAGCAGAAGACCCTGTGCCATTCCAGACAAATTGCTATCCAATCTCTTCTTAAAAACCTCCAATGATGGAGCAACCACAATTTTTGGTGGCAAGCTGTTCCACTGGTAAATTGTCCTCACCATTAGGGAGTTTCTCCTTATTTCCAAGTTGCTCCTCTCCTTGATTAGTTTCCATTCGTTGTTTCTTGTCTTGCCTTTTGGTGCTTTGGAAAATAAGTTGAGCCCCTCTTCTTTGTGGCAGCCCCTCAAATATTATAACTCTGACATCATGTCATCTCTAGTCCTTCTTTTTGCTAGATTGGCCATACCCAAATCCTGCAACTGTTCTTCATATGTTTTAGTCTCCAGGCATTTAATCATCTGCGTTGTTCTTCTCTGCACTCTTTCTTTGCAAACATCAATGGTGTTAATACCTTAACAAAGGTATTTCACGAGAAGAGTACTATACTCCTCTGCTCGCAACAGAATACCCTACACCACCAGGCTTGAAAGTTTGGGCTTGACAAACTAGAACTACGTTGCCTATGGTCGGACTTAAACATTGTACACAAAATTATCTGCTACAACATCCTACCGATCAATGACTACTTCAGCTTCAGCCGCAATAATACAAGAGCACACAACAGATTCAAACTCAATGTAAACCACTCCAAACTTGATTGCAGAAAATACAACTTCAGCAACAGAGTGGCCAATGCCTGGAATGCACTACCTGACTCTGTTGTTACATCCTCAAATCCCCATAACTTGGGAGGAGGCGGGGCTTGACGTCACGACAACACGACATGAAATCTTGGAGCTCCAGGATTGCTGTCGATATCTCTGTTGCTGGACGGTCCTTTTGGACCTAAACCGCCCCATAGAGACGGTGATAGAAAAGAGCATGTCCTGCTGATCTCAGAGACATCGCAAAGTCCCTGATTGATCCAGGAGAAGCCCTTTTTTGTGGCGAAAGAGAAGCAGCCATTGAAGCTGCACAAGGTCGGGACAGCCCCTGAACAAAAGAAAAGCAGGAGAGAGAGTGTGTTGAAATGGTGAGATAAATTTTTAATATTAGAGAAGAGAATACCCAAAAAGATTTAGAGTAAAATAAAGACAGAAGAAAGTAAGCGGCGAATTAAGCCTGGATTAAAATCAGTGTGTTATCTTTCTTTTTTAATTTTTTAAATGGAATTTTTACAAATGCCTCTTACTTTTTAAATTGGACTGGTCTTTTTTCCCCTTCTTCTTCTATTTTTCCCCATTTTTTTGTATTGTGGATCAAGAATCTCTTTCTTTTCAACACCCAGCTGGATCGTACCTTTTAAGCATTTCTTTTCTTTTCTCAACTTTGGAGCTTAAAGAGAGGGGTAAAAACAGAGGAAAAAGAAGTAACACTGCCACCTAGAGGTTGGAGGCTTGGAAACATCTTATATCTCAAGGCTTCTGACTTTGTTTATTGAATGGGACAGTGGGAAGAGCATGGTTTGTTTATGCAGGTGCTCTTCTGGAGTACTATCAGTAGCTGGACTGGAGTAAAGAGAAAGCCTTGACTTGAAAGATTACAGTGAATCTATTTGAAACATAGGAAAAAGCCTTGGATGTCTTAATGGCAGTGTTTGCAACTTGGAAAAATGGCACAACATGAAGAAGAAAAGGAATTAACATTGCAAATAATTATACTAGAAATTCAAAAACTACACATATGTACAGAAAACATTGAAAAGAGATTTGAAATTATAGAACAAAGAACAGAAAGAATGGAGGGAAGATTTGAAAATATTTTCAAAACTATGATCAAATTTGAGGATAGAGTTCAAAAAATTGAAGGAAAATATGAACAAAGTGATAAGAAAATTGTTGACATAGACAGTAAATTGAGCGTGGAGAGAAATGATAGGAGTGGAATATAGAAAGGAGAGGTTGACGAACTGGAACTCTATCTCAGACTTCAAAATATGGAAGAAGAAAAGGAAGGAAAACTGGCAGAAATAATGAGAAAAATTTTGACAGAAGCACCAGTGATAACTAAAGGCAAGCTGATGGAAGGAGCAGATGGAGGGTTTCAAGTCTTTACAAGATATGCAATGAACAACAAGTTGCCAAGAGAAGTCCACATAATACTTTCCAAGAAAACAATCAAAATGCCAGAATTCTACATCGTGGTGACCAAAACTGAACGCCATATTCCAAGTGTGGCCTTAACCAAGGCCTTATAAAGTGGTATTAACCCTTCACGTGATCTTGATTCTATCCCTCTGTTGATGCAGCCTAGAATTGTGTTGGCTTTTTTGGCAGCTGCTGCACATGGCTGGCTCCTATTTAAATGGTTGTCCACTAGGACTCCAAGATCCCTTTCACAATTACTACGGTTGAGCAAAAACCACCCATACTGTACCTTTTATCACAAGATATCATGATGGCCGATACGTGGTTAGCTTTGGAAGAGGGTTAGAAAAATCCATGGAGGAGAAGTCAATAAAAGGTTTTTATTATTGAAAATTGTAATAATATTATTGATAATGATTGACCCTGCAATTGTCATAAATATGAGTCTGTTGACAAGCATCCGAATTTTGATCACTTTACCATTGGGGATGCTGCAATGGTTGTAAGTATGAAACTTAGAATGGTCACTAAATGAACTTGTAAATTGAGGGCTACTTATATTAATTTAATGATTTTTAAATTGCTGTTATTATAATTAAGAAGACAGACATTGCTTTCTAAGTTTAAGTAAGAGCAGAGCAGGGGTGAAGTTCGGCTGGTTCTGACAGGTTTTAGAGAACCGGTAGCAGAAATTTTGAGTAGTTCAGAGAACCAGCAAATGCCAACTCTGGCTGGCCCCTGGAGTGGGGAGGGAATGGGGATTTTACAGTATCCTTCCCTTGGAGTGGGGAGGGAATGGAGATTTTGCAGTATCCTTCCCCTGGAGTGGGGAGGGAATGGAGATTTTGCAGTATCCTTCCCCTGGAGTGGGGATGGAGTGGGGATTTTGCAGTATCCTTCCCCTGGAGTGGGGAGGGAATGGGGATTTTGCAGTATCCTTCCCCTGGAGTGGAGAGGGAATGGAGATTTTGCAGTATCCTTCCCCTGGAGTGGGGATGGAGTG
Organism: Natrix helvetica; assembly: GCF_964273705.1. Lineage (NCBI taxonomy): Eukaryota > Metazoa > Chordata > Lepidosauria > Squamata > Natricidae > Natrix > Natrix helvetica. The sequence goes on along the minus strand of NC_138552.1, from coordinate 290,231,872 downwards.
GGGATTTTGCAGTATCCTTCCCCTGGAGTGGGGAGGGAATGGGGATTTTGCAGTATCCTTCCCCTGGAGTGGGGAGGGAATGGAGATTTTGCAGTATCCTTCCCCTGGAGTGGGGATGGAGTGGGGATTTTGCAGTATCCTTCCCCTGGAGTGGGGAGGGAATGGGGATTTTGCAGTATCCTTCCCCTGGAGTGGGGAGGGAATGGGGATTTTGCAGTATCCTTCCCCTGGAGTGGGGAGGGAATGGAGATTTTGCAGTATCCTTCCCCTGGAGTGGGGATGGAGTGGGGATTTTGCAGTATCCTTCCCCTGGAGTGGGGAGGGAATGGGGATTTTGCAGTATCCTTCCCCTGGAGTAGGGAGGGAATGGAAAATTTGCAGTATCCTTCCCCTGGAGTGGGGAGGGAATTGAGATTTTTCAGTATCCTTCCCCTGGAGTGGGGAGGGAATGGAAATTTTGCAGTATCCTTCCCCTGGAGTGGGGAGGGAATGGAAATTTTGCAGTATCCTTCCCCTGGAGTGGGGAGGAAATGGAAATTTTGCAGTATCCTTCTCCTGGAGTAGGGAGGAAATGGAAATTTTGCAGTATCCTTCCCCTGGAGTGGGGTGGGAATGGAGACTTTGCAGTATCCTTCCCCTGGAGTGGGGTGGGAATGGAGACTTTGCAGTATCCTTCCCCTGGAGTGGGGAGGGAATGGGGATTTTGCAGTATCCTTCCCCTGGAGTGGGGATGGAATGGGGATTTTGCAGTATCCTTCCCCTGGAGTAGGGAGGGAATGGAAATTTTGCAGTATCCTTCCCCTGGAGTGGGGAGGAAATGGATATTTTGCAGTATCCTTCCCCTGGAGTGGGGATGGAATGGGGATTTTGCAGTATCCTTCCCCTGGATTAGGGAGGGAATGGAAATTTTGCAGTATCCTTCCCCTGGAGTAGGGAGGGAATGGAAAATTTGCAGTATCCTTCCCCTGGAGTGGGGAGGGAATTGAGATTTTGCAGTATCCTTCCCCTGGAGTGGGGAGGGAATGGAAATTTTGCAGTATCCTTCCCCTGGAGTAGGGAGGGAATGGAAATTTTGCAGTATCCTTCCCCTGGAGTGGGGAGGGAATGGAAATTTTGCAGTATCCTTCCCCTGGAGTGGGGAGGAAATGGAAATTTTGCAGTATCCTTCTCCTGGAGTAGGGAGGGAATGGAAATTTTGCAGTATCCTTCCCCTGGAGTGGGGTGGGAATGGAGACTTTGCAGTATCCTTCCCCTGGAGTGGGGTGGGAATGGAGACTTTGCAGTATCCTTCCCCTGGAGTGGGGAGGGAATGGGGATTTTGCAGTATCCTTCCCCTGGAGTGGGGAAGGAATGGGGATTTTGCCATATCCTTCCCCTGGAGTGGGGAGGGAATGGGGATTTTGCAGTAGCCTTCCCCTGGAGTGGGGAGAGAATGGAGATTTTGCAGTATCCTTCCCCTGGAGTAGGGAGGGAATGGAAATTTTGCAGCATCTTTTCCCTGGAGTGGGGAGGGAATGGAAAGTTTGCAGTATCCTTCCCCCTGGAATGGGGTGGGAAAGGAGATTTTGCTGTATCTTTCTCCTGGATGCAGAGAAGAGCAACAAAGAGGATTAGGGGACTGGAGGATAAAACATATGAAGAAGGGTTGCAGGAACTGGGTATGTCTAGTTTAATGAAAAGAAGGACTAGGGGAGACATGATAGCAGCGTTCCAGTATCTCAGGGGTTTCCACAAAGAAGAGGGAGTCAGGCTATTCTCCAAAGCACCCGAATGCAGGACAAGAAGCTGTAGTAAGGTACCGGAAAGACATAACAAAAAGCATATCCTAGAAATTAATAAACACATAGCGGCAAGAGCCATAGTCAAGAGAAAACCATACACGTAGCCAAAAGGGGTTACATTTAATCACAAAAGGAAACATAGTATTGTAGGAAGTTATCACCCAGCCCTCTCCCAGAAAAATGAAATATCCTAGGAAATATTGAAAAGGCAGAATATTATATTTCCCTGGATGTGAGAAGGAAGAAACATGTTTTAAATTGAGAATAGCTTCCTGCCTCCCAACCCCTTTGTCCATGAGCCATTAAAGCCTGAGCCAGTCCCTTTACATAATAAAGAGTTCTCCCCTTCAGCTCCAGGGGGATGGGAATGAAGGCATGACAATATAAGCCTTTACTCAACTGACCACATGGCATCTGAGAACTCTGAGAATTCAACCAAACCTGGACTCAGCCTAGAGAGTTGCCCCTGCATGGCCCCATAGGAGTCTGACAACCAATCAGAATACATTTCTTACACAGGAACAGGAAACAGATAGGTGGGGCAGAACAGATTATAAAAAGCCCTTCTCCTCCCCTTCTCTTCCCTTCTCTTCTCTTCTCCACCAACATTGAAGCATGTGATCACCTTTTCTGTTCAGGGCTCCAGCCATGTGGCCCTGTCCACCATTAAAACCATCTTCCCAAGCAGCCTCCATGTCTCCAGTGTCTTTTTCCCCACTTGGAGCCGAACCCAGAAGGACATTTCTTTCATCAGTATAAAGGATTAAAAGTAACAAAAGCAGTGGAAAGAGTCTGGCGATGACCACTAGAAATAACATAGACTCTAATCTAAGGCAAGACAAACATCATAACCATTTACATAAAGCTTGCACCTACTCACAAGCCCCCGCACAGGAAACCCCCTTCCTCCCCTTTGTGACAGGATTAACCCCAAGGACAAGACACCGGACGAAACAGAATCAGAATCAAGATCAGAGCAATCATCCCGAATAAATAAATCTTTGTAAATCAGAAACTTACACGAAAGCCTCAAAAGGAAAAAAAAAGCTGGATAAAAGGGAAAACCAATGCATGTACGGTGTGCTCCAGACCCGGGAACGTCTGAGCTGTGTCTCGTCCTTCCCGTTTTTCTTCCCTCAATAAAACTCATAACTTCCAGGCAGCTGCCTTCACGAAACTTTCTTTTAGCATCGGTGGTGACTCCCAGCTGGGAATGGACCGGGACATTCCTTCCAACTAAGCAATGGGCGGAAAGTAATCAAGGAAAGAAGCAACCTAGAACTAAGGAGAAATTTCCTGACAGTTAGAACAATGAATCAGTGGAACAGAAGTTGCCTCCAGAAGTTATGAATGCCCCAACACTGGAAGTCTTTAAGAAGAAGTTGGATAGCCATTTGTCTGAAATAGTGTAGGGTTTCCTGCCTAAGCAGGGGGTTGGACTAGAAGGCCTCCAAGGTCCCTTCCAACTCTGCTATTCTATTCTATTCTAATCAGAAGGGAGCTGGAAGGGATTTTGGAGGTCTTCTAGTCCAGCCCCCTGCTCAAGGAGAAGACCCTATACCAATGATGGAGAACCTTTTCAGAACTGAGTGCCAAAAGGGAGCACCTTGCATGCTCTCATCTGGGCTAGGGTTTCCTGCCTAAACAGGGGGTTGGACTAGAAGACCTCCAAGGTCCCTTCTATGCATGGCAGCCTACTAAAACGGGCAAAGAAATTCTGATTTTATGATCTCTGAAGGTTCCTTCCAGTGCCCAGCTCACAACACTTGACTGATTTTCACTGATTTCAATGAGCTAAGCAGGCTCACACCTGGTGAGAGCTTGGATGGGAGACCACTAAGAGATCTTGGAGCTACATTGTAGATTGGGAAGTTTTAAAAACTGGCAACCATTCACACTGTCACACCGTCATTCTATTCTATCCAGAAGACACAATGCCACCCAGGAAGATTTTGGCCAGCCTTGTTGTGGTCCAGTGTTTGCAAGGCCCCTCTACTTCCCTAACTAAGCAGCTGACAAGCCAAACATTCTTTCTTTGCATGCCTGCAACAGACAGACAGACAGACAGACTGCTGCCTCATTAATAGTAGTAAAGCAAAAATGCAATCCAAGCAACACTTTTCACACCAAACCGATAGTGCGGTCAAGAGTGCTAAGGTTGCCGGAGAGGGCTTGAGATCTACAGATTTAGTCATCATCGGTTTTGCTGGGAACAAAGCTAATCTTAGACTGACATCCAGCTGACAATCCGATAGCTAAGTGTAGAGAAGGATTGTGTAACATTTCACACTCCAGTGTGACTGGAGGCAGACATGAGTTTCTTCCTGGAGAGACTTCTCATCTTCACTTCTCACCAAGGCCTGCCGTTACTTTATTCTAATTTCTTGCAAACCTGCCTTGTTTTCCCTTAAACTTTCCATACACAATTTTAATCCCTGAGCCAGGGGATACGATAAAGTCAAAAAGAAGATATTGTTGAAGTTTATTAGCAGAGCTTGTACACCACCTAGTAGCTGAATCCTTCCATGCCATTAACAGTGAAAATGTTTACAAAAAGCAGGGGGGAATGAGAGCAAGATGGAATTTTTAAAACTTACAGTGTAAGGAGAAATCGATCAAAATACAAGAGGACGAAATATTTTTGTGCTAAAGGTAGTCTGACTTATACAATAATACAATAGCAGAGTTCGAAGGGACCTTGGAGGTCTCCTAGTCCAACCCCCTGCCTAGGCAGGAAACCCTATACCGTTCCAAACAAATGGCTATCCAACATCTTCTTAAAGACTTCCAGTGTTGGGGCATTCACAACTTCTGGAGGCAAGCTGTTCCACCGGTTAATTGTTCTAACTGTCAGGAAATTTCTCCTCAGTTCTAAGTTGCTTCTCTCTTTGATTAGTTTCCACCCATTGCTCCTTGTTCTACCTTCAGGTGCCTTGGAGAATAGTTTGACTCCCTCTTCTTTGTGGCAACTTCTGTGATATTGGAACACTGCTATCACGTCTCCCCTACTCAGTGGTGTGTTTCAAAATTTTTTAGAACCTCTTCTGTAGGTGTGGCCTGCTTTGTGGGAGTGGCTTGCTGTCCATGCGACCGGATGGGAGTGGCTTGCCAGCCATGTGACTGGGTGGGCGTGGCCAACTTGTAAAATGGGGTGAAACTCATTTAACAACGCTCTTGCTTAGCAATCAAAATGTTGGCTCAGAAACTCTGGCATTTGAAGCACGCAAGTCTTAAAGCTATCAAGTTACAAGACCCTTGCACCCCTAACCCTTTAGAGAAAAAAATCCCCAGGGGTGTTCAAACTTGACAGCTTTAAGACTTGTGGACTTCAACTCCCAGAATTCCTCCTCTCGCTCTTCATCTTGATGATGTGCGGACGCGCGGGGGAGGGAGCTGGAACCGGTTCTAAACGACACTGTAGATTTGTGGAACCTCTTCTATAGAAGAAGTTAGAACTGCCCCTAGTCCTTCTTTCTATTATACTAGACATACCCAGTTCCTGCAACCGTTCTTCATATGTTTTAATCTCCAGTCCTCTAATCCTCTTTGTTGCTCTTCTTTGTTGCTCATACTACCAATAGCTCTTAGACTTATATACCGCTTCACAGTGCTTCCTAGCCCTTTCTAAGCGGTTTACAGTCAGCATTTTGCCCCAACAATCCGGGTCCGCATTTTACCCACCTCGGAAGGATGAAAGGCGGAGTCAATAACTACTAAGCTCCAAATTTATGTTCCTAAGTGAGACAAAACTCATTCTGAATAGCTTTTATCCCAGAGCTATAATTGCACTCAACAATGAACTAAAGGGCCACCATCAGTGAGCTGTTGGACAGCACTACTTGGGTTGTTGTGTGGATGCTTGGGTGGTGTAGGGGCGGGGAAGGTTTTGGTGGGTGGGGCTGTGTGTGTGGATTGTCATGTGTGTTGGGCCTGGTCTCCGGGTAATAATAAATAATAATAATAAATATTTATTTCTTAGCCGCACCCTCTCCCGAAGGACTCGGGGCGGCGTACAATAAAACATAGGAAATAAATATATAAACAAACATACATATAACAAAAACGTATACCAAGACATATACATATACAAGGAGGAGGTGAGCTGATGAATAAAAAACAATTAAAAACACAATGTTTAAAAACCCCTAAATAATTTAATACAATTAAAATACCCCAAATAAAAAACCCGTCAGGAGCGATATAGTGGGATCAAAGTTGAGCCAGGCCAGCTACTTGAAATAGGTGGGTCTTGAGCTTTACACGAAAGGAGCGGAGGTCAGAGGTATTCCTAATATCCGGGGGGAGGTCATTCCACAGGGCTGGGCCCGCCACAGAGAAGGCTCTACTCCTAGGCGCCGCCCCCCGGCACTGCCTGGTGGACGGCACCTGGAGGAGACCCTCTCTGTGGGAGCGGATTGGTCGCAGGGATGTATGGGGCAGAATACGATCCCGCAAGTAACTAGGTCCTGAGCCATGGAGCGCTTTGAAGATCATTATCAAAACCTTGAAACGCACCCGATAGACCACAGGAAGCCAGTGCAGCTCACGCAGGAACGGTGTCACATGGGAGTACCTAGTACTCCCCATAATTACCCACGCGGCTGCGTTCTGGACCAACTGTAGCCTCCGGGTGCATTTCAAGGGAAGCCCCATGTAGAGAGCGTTACAGTAGTCCAAGCGAGACATCACCAGCGCATGAGTGACCGTGCGTAAGGCGTCCCGGTCCAGTAGGGGGCGCAATTGGCACACCAGGCGAACCTGGTGGAACGCCCCCCTTGCCACGGCTGTCACATGGTCATCCATGGACAGCCTGGCATCCAGGAGGACGACCAAATTGCGCGCCCGCTCCACGGGGGCGAGTTGGATGCCCCCGATGGCCAATGATGGAATTAATTGGCTGAACCGGGGAGCTGGTACCCACAGCCACTCCGTCTTGGAGGGGTTGAGTTTGAGTCGGTTGCCATCCATCCAGACCCGTACGGCTTCCACACACCGGGACATCACTTCGACGGCCTCGTTGGGGTGGTTCGGGGTGGAAAAGTACAGCTGAGTATCATCAGCGTACAGATGATATCCCACCCCGAAACCACGGATGATCTCACCCAGCGGCTTCATATATGTGTTGACCAGGAGTGGCGAGAGGACCGACCCCTGTGGCACCCCACAAGTAAGGGGGCGTAGGGTCGACCTCTCCTCCCCTGCCAACACACGCTGCGTCCGGCCAGAAAGGTAGGAGCCGAACCACCGCAAAACGGTGCCCCGGATCCCCAACCCCTCCAGCCGGCGCAGCAGGATACCATGGTCAATGGTATCAAAAGCCGCCGAGAGGTCTAATAGGACCAGAATAGAGGAGCAACCTCTATCTCTGGCCCTCCAGAGATCATCCACCAACGCGACCAAGGACGTCTCCGTGCTGTGACCGGGGCGGAAGCCGGACTGGCGCGGGTCTAGATAATCATTTTCCTCCAGATGTCGTGGAAACTGGTAAGCCACCACACTCTCTACAACCTTCGCCAAAAAGGGAAGGTTGGAGACAGGACGATAATTGGCCAGCTCCAGAGGGTCCAGGGAAGGCTTCTTGAGCAAGGGTCTCACCACCGCCTCTTTCAAGGCGACCGGGAGAGACCCCTCGCTCAACGAAGCGTTCACTAGGCCCAGGAGCCAGTCTCGTGTAACCTCCCAGGATGCCAGTACAAGCCAGGAGGGGCACGGGTCCAATAAACATGTGGTGGGTCGCAGTCGTCCACGCATTCTGTCCAAATCCTCGATGGCAACCAAGTCAAACTCCTCCCAGGTCGATTCCTCAAGACTCGCCACGGACGTCTCCATTGAACCACTGACAGGGACCCAATCCATCCGGATTTGAGCGATTTTATCCTGCAGATATTTCCCAAATTCCTCTGCTCTGCCCTGTAAAGGGGCCTCCCGCGGCCTCTGAAACAAGAGGGAGCGGGACACCTGAAACAGGGCGGCAGGGCGGTTCTCTGCGGATGCAATGAGAGTGGCACAATATTGGCGTTTGGCCACTCTCAATGCCACAAGGTACGTCCTTAAATGGGCTCGTGCCTGTGTTCGATCAAATTCGGAACGGGAGGATCTCCAACGACTCTCTAGGCGTCTCTTGCGGCATTTCATCACCCTTAGTTCCTCGGTAAACCAAGGGGCCAGGGTGGATCGTTGCCGCCGGAGAGGCCGCAAAGGCGCCACCCGGTTCAAGGCCCCGGTAGTCGCATTATTCCACGCGACCACCAGGTCCTCTACCCGAGGGCGGGTCAGGGTTACAGGTGGTGTTTGGTGAATTTCGTTGTATGGGTATACTGTGTATATACGTACAATGACAATAAACTATTCTAGAAGAAAAGTTATTTATTTCCTCATGCTGATAACTGTCGAGGCATCCCTATGGTCACACGATCAAAATGCAACCGATTCATATTTGTGACCGGTTCCATTGTCTCAGGATCATCGGATTTCCTTTTGGCGTCCTTCTTGACGAACAAAGTTAACAAAGAAGCCAGATTCACTTAAGGAGCGTGTTGCCAACTTAACCAGGCCAACGCTTCGCTTAACAACGGCGGCACGGAGCTGTGGCAAAACGCACTTTAGCAAATGTCTCGCTCCGCGGCGGGCACGTTGGGCTCAATTGTCGTAAGTCGAGGACTACCTGTGGAACGTTGGGTTAGCTGGGGGACGTTCCAACTTTAAAATTCGTTGAGATGCTTCACCACATGAACCCTGATTGGTTGGGATCGTTCATGGGAATAATTCAGAAGGAGAAAGAAATACCCACTGTGTTCGTACAAAAATTACTTCCAAGCTGCATCTGTAATGACAAAAGCCACACATGGGTTCAAAAGAGATACATATTCATAGAAAATATTTGGGCTGGAAGCTTCTCGGCGGCTTTAACTAAGGGTAATTTTGCCCAAACAATCACAGCTGGAAAATAATTGTTATAGCCTTATTATTCCAAACAATGACCAATGCACTATTTTGTCTGCAAGAGCGAGAAAGTAACAATTGCTTTCCCATCCATGAGCAATTTTTTTTTACTATTTTTAAATAAATTAGAAGGTGGGTAGCAGAAGGTGGGAAGAAAAAGAAGTGGGCTGTAAAAACACCTGCTGATATTCTCCCGGGTTGATATTTACAGTCGAGTTGCATTTAAATGACAAAACTTGCCTCCCTTTTCTCGGTCTCTCGGCTTTTTCGCTCTCTCTCTTACTTGTCCACCTGCCAACATTATAGCTGCGGAGTTTGCAAGGGCCTGAGCATCTTGCAAAGCTGGACTCTTCCTCAAAGCAATTTTGCTGAAGCTGCTTTCATACATGAGCTTTAAGGGTTAGGGTTAGGGTACATGTATTGCTGGTTCCTGGGTTTGGTTACTCCTGAGTATGGAGTAGGGAAAAGAATGCATTCAGGACAGGAGTTGGGAAAGAGGAGAGGAGGAAGAGGAGTAGAAGGAGAGGAAGAGGTAGAAAGAAGAAGAGGAGGAGGAAGGAGCAGGAGGGGAAGGAAAGGGAAGGGAAATGCAAGAGAAGAGAAGGAGAAGAGAAGAGAAGGAAAAAGGAGGAGGAGGAAGGATAGGAAAAAGGAAGAGGAGGGGGAAGGGGAAGAGGAGGAGACGAAGAGTAAGAGGGATAAAGAAGAAGAGAAAGAAGAATCGGAAGAAGGAGGAGCAGGAGGGGAAGGAAAGGGAAGGGAAAGCAAGGGAAGGTAAGGGGAAGAGATGAGAGAAGAGAAGGAAAGAGGAGGAGGAGGAATGATAGAAAAAAGGAAGAGGGGGAAGGGGAAGAGGAGGCGAGGAAGAAAGGAAGAAGAGGAGGAGAAGAAAGGGAGAGGAGAAGAAGAAGAAGAAGAAGAAGAAGAAGAAGAAGAAGAAGAAGAAGAAGAAGAAGAAGAAGAAGAAGAAGAAGAAGAAGAAGAAGAAGAAGAAGAAGAAATCTGACATTAACAAAAATTGCTTATGCCTTGGAAAATGGGTTTAAAAATCCCTATTTTTTTTGTTTTGGAAGGAAGACAGGAGATTGGATTCCTCTTGACAGAAATTCCATAAAATTGCCCGCTCTCTGCTGAGTTTCACAGTACAGTTCCTTGTATCACCGATTGCTGGGGATTTTATTTTTTCTGCTTATGAGACAAATTCAGATGTACATGGAAGCCGAAGTGTTGGATTCCTCCAAGATCAAGATAATGTTTTACCTGCAATCTCTAAAAACAGGCTGCTTGAGGTAAAAGGATAAATATCCCCATAAGGTAGTATCTCCAAAAATTGTCTTTACTCTGATTGGACTTTAAACGTAGCATACCGATAGTCCTTGAGTACAACCACAATTGAGCCCAAAATTTCTGTTGCTAAGCAAAACATTTGTGAAGTGTCCCATTTTATGACCTTTCTTGCCAGAGTTGCTAAGTGAAACACTGCAGTTGTTCAGTTAGTGACATGGTTGTTAAGTGAATCTGGCTTCCTCGTGGACTTTGCTAGTCGGAAGGTCCCCAAAGGAGATCACGTGATCCTGGGATGATGATGCAACCGTCATAAATGCGAATCAGTTGCCAAGCGGCTGAATTTTGGTCATGTGACCAAGGGGAGGCTGCAACGGTTGTAAGTGTGAAAAACGGCCATCAGACACTTTTTTTTCAGTGTCGTAACTTTGAACGGTCACTAAATGAACTGTTGTAAGTTGAGGACTACCTGTAGTCAATCCAGAGAGAAGGGAAATGATACTGTAGGTTAAAACCAGAATCAGAACTTATAAAGGAGAATATTTGTAGCTCAGGGTTGACATGAGAAGTCCTTGGTGTTTTCTTGCAGACATTTTATTACCCAACTCAGTAACTTCATCAGTGCTGGAAGGGAGTGGGGATTGCAGATGGGAGGAGAAGGAGAAGCAGAAAGGATTGTGGGGGTCCTTGATGCTCTCTGAGCTTGCTTGTTTTCTTGCAGACGTTTCACTACCCAACTAGGTAACATCATCAGTGCTAATCTTGGAGGTCTGCTAGCCCAACCCCCTTCTCAGGCAGGAAACAGGAAGTTGAAGTCCATACAATTTAAACATGCCCAGGTTGAGAAATACTGGCTTCGGCGGTCCACTAATTGTTTCAGAAGAAACTTAGAGACTGCGTTCTGTGAGAACTATGGATTGTAAAGCAGCGTTTCTCAATTGGGCCACTTTGAAGATGTGTGGACTTCAACTCCCAGAATTCTCCAGCCGGCCAAGTTTAGTCTGGCAAGATTCTGTCTTTCTTGGTTCTTTGAGCCTGACATTAATCTTGCCAGACTAAATCAATTATCTGTAATAACTAGAGATATATACTAACAGAATAACAGACTTGTAAGGGATCTTGAAGGCCTTCTAGTCCAACCTCACCTCCCCCATCCCTCAGGCAGGAGACCCTTTACCATACCAGACTAATGTCTGTCCATTGGATAAACAAAGAGATTTGGTTATCCAATCTCTTCTTAAAGACTTCCAGTGTTGGGGCATTCACAACTTCTGGAGGCAACTTCTGTTCCACTGATTAATTGTTCTAACTGTCAGGAATTTTCTCCTCAGTTCTAAGTTGCTTCTCTCCTTGATTAGTTTCCACTCATTGCTTCTTGTTCTGCCCTCAGGTGCTTTGGAGAATAGCTTGACCCCCTCTTCTTTGGGGCAGCCCCACAAATATCAGAACACTGCTATGATGTCACCCCTAGTTCTGCTTTTCATTAAAGGAGACATGCCCAATTCCTGCAACAAGGTTGTGGATTGAAACCCTATGCATTAAAAATATTCAAAGCTTATACTTAGGGTTTTTTTTTCCTCCTTTTTTTCAAATCTGAAACAGGTGATATGAGAAACAGCAGGTGGCAGCACCTAGCCAGAATCCTAGCTGATCTTCTAAAAATTAAGCAGGTCAGATTGGGTTAGTACCAGAATAGGAGACCACTAGAAAATCCTAAATTTAGAATAGCAAGAAGCATGGCATAAGAAGACAATGGCAAAACACTCAGTTATTGTTGTTGATTATCCATAGCATGGATGTATTCACATAGTCTTCAAGAAGGCTCACATTATGGAAGCTTATTATTCTTTTAATACTGATAGCCATGTTCCATTATCTCAGGGGCTGCCCCAAAGAAGAGGGAGTCAAGCTATTCCCCAAAGCACACGAGGGCAGGACAAGAAGCAATTGGGTGGAAACTAATCAAGGAGAGAAGCAACCTAGAACTAAGGAGGAATTCCAGACAATGAGAACAATTAATCAGTGGAACAGAAATTGCCTCCAGAAGTTGTGAATGCCCCAAGACTGGAAGTCTTTAAGAAAATGTTGGAGAGCCATTTGTCCTGAAATGGTATAGGGTTTTCCTGCCTAGGCAGGGGGTTGGACTAGAAGACCTCCAAGGTCCCTTCCAACACTGCTATTGCATTGCATTGCATTGCATTGCATTGCATTGCATGCATTGCATTGCATTGCATTGCATTGCATTGCATTTGTATTGTATTTGTATTGGCTAATCCTCCCCTGGCTTCTTACAATCCCCCCTCCTGTTTTTCTCAGGGCACTAAATATGGCAGCCCTGAAGTTTCCAGCGAAAATAATGGCTTCCAGGAGTCTCATTCTGCTCTTCCTCCTTCTCCTCCTCCTCCTCCTCCTCCTCCTCACTTCTCAACGACAACCAGCCTCCCTATTAGGAGACATCAGCCAGATAAGTAGCCCTGCAAGGCGCCATAAAATATCAAGTCACTCCTTAATAGCACCACCAATTTCTGAGTGAAGAGCTGACTGCGGGCACCTAAAATTAAGCCCCTATCATAGCTTCGGTCCTTGCTTCGGCAGCAAAAGTCTCTTCCAGGGGACACCTTTTGACACCTTACTAGGGTGATCCTCCTCGCTCCTTAATCGGAAACGTATTAGCATGATTAACTTATTTCCTTTTGCATTAGCCGAGGGGCAGGCAGGGGCCAAACGCAGTTAAGGAAGAGGTTA
>NC_138552.1:290194184-290218920 GCF_964273705.1 Natrix helvetica | reverse complement strand
AATCACCAGAAGACACTAAGGTTTACTTCTGCATTAAGCCTGAAAGAGAGTTGGGTGACTTCAGACCAATCACTGGGAGACTGTGAGTTCTAGTCCTGATTTAGGCATGACAGCCAGCTGGGTCATTTTGAGCCAATCACTAGGAGGCAGTGAGTTCTAGTCCCGCCTCAGGCATGACAGCGAGCTGGGTCACTTTGAGCCAATCACCAGGAGACAGTAAGTTCTAGTCCGGCCTTAGGCATGAAAGCCAAGTGGGTAACTTTGGATCAATCACCATGAGACACTGAGTTCTAGTCCCCCCTTAGGCATGAAAGCCAACAGGGTGACTTTGGGTCAATCACCAGGAGACAGTGAGTTCTAGTCCCGCTTAGGCATGAAAGCCAAGTGGGTAACTTGGGGTCAATCACCAGGAGACAGTGAGTTCTAGTCCCGCTTAGGCATGAAAGCCAAGTGGGTAACTTGGGGTCAATCACCAGGAGACAGTGAGTTCTAGTCCCGCTTAGGCATGAAAGCCAAGTGGGTAACTTGGGGTCAATCACCAGGAGACAGTGAGTTCTAGTCCCGCTTAGGCATGAAAGCCAAGTGGGTAACTTGGGGTCAATCACCAGGAGACAGTGAGTTCTAGTCCCGCTTAGACATGAAAGCCAAGTGGGTAACTTGGGGTCAATCAGCAGGAGACAGTGAGTTCTAGTCCCGCTTAGGCATGAAAGCCAAGTGGGTAACTTGGGATCAATCACCAGGAGACAGTGAGTTCTAGTCCCGCTTAGGCATGAAAGCCAAGTGGGTAACTTGGGATCAATCACCAGGAGACAGTGAGTTCTAGTCCCGCTTAGGCATGAAAGCCAAGTGGGTAACTTGGGATCAATCACCAGGAGACAGTGAGTTCTAGTCCCGCTTAGGCATGAAAGCCAAGTGGGTAACTTGGGGTCAATCAGCAGGAGACAGTGAGTTCTAGTCCCGCTTAGGCATGAAAGCCAAGTGGGTAACTTGGGGTCAATCACCAGGAGACAGTGAGTTCTAGTCCCGCTTAGGCATGAAAGCCAAGTGGGTAACTTGGGGTCAATCACCAGGAGACAGTGAGTTCTAGTCCCGCTTAGACATGAAAGCCAAGTGGGTAACTTGGGGTCAATCAGCAGGAGACAGTGAGTTCTAGTCCCGCTTAGGCATGAAAGCCAAGTGGGTAACTTGGGATCAATCACCAGGAGACAGTGAGTTCTAGTCCCGCTTAGGCATGAAAGCCAAGTGGGTAACTTGGGATCAATCACCAGGAGACAGTGAGTTCTAGTCCCGCTTAGGCATGAAAGCCAAGTGGGTAACTTGGGGTCAATCACCAGGAGACAGTGAGTTCTAGTCCCGCTTAGGCATGAAAGCCAAGTGGGTAACTTGGGATCAATCACCAGGAGACAGTGAGTTCTAGTCCCGCTTAGGCATGAAAGCCAAGTGGGTAACTTGGGGTCAATCACCAGGAGACAGTGAGTTCTAGTCCCGCTTAGGCATGAAAGCCAAGTGGGTAACTTGGGGTCAATCACCAGGAGACAGTGAGTTCTAGTCCCGCTTAGGCATGAAAGCCAAGTGGGTAACTTGGGGTCAATCACCAGGAGACAGTGAGTTCTAGTCCCGCTTAGACATGAAAGCCAAGTGGGTAACGGGATCAATCACCAGGAGACAGTGAGTTCTAGTCCCGCTTAGGCATGAAAGCCAAGTGGGTAACTTGGGGTCAATCACCAGGAGACAGTGAGTTCTAGTCCCGCTTAGACATGAAAGCCAAGTGGGTAACTTGGGATCAATCACCAGGAGACAGTGAGTTCTAGTCCCGCTTAGGCATGAAAGCCAAGTGGGTAACTTGGGGTCAATCACCAGGAGACAGTGAGTTCTAGTCCCGCTTAGGCATGAAAGCCAAGTGGGTAACTTGGGGTCAATCACCAGGAGACAGTGAGTTCTAGTCCCGCTTAGGCATGAAAGCCAAGTGTGTAACTTGGGATCAATCACCAGGAGACAGTGAGTTCTAGTCCCGCTTAGGCATGAAAGCCAAGTGGGTAACTTGGGATCAATCACCAGGAGACAGTGAGTTCTAGTCCCGCTTAGGCATGAAAGCCAAGTGGGTAACTTGGGATCAATCACCAGGAGACAGTGAGTTCTAGTCCCGCTTAGGCATGAAAGCCAAGTGGGTAACTTGGGATCAATCACCAGGAGACAGTGAGTTCTAGTCCCGCTTAGGCATGAAAGCCAAGTGGGTAACTTGGGATCAATCACCAGGAGACAGTGAGTTCTAGTCCCGCTTAGGCATGAAAGCCAAGTGGGTAACTTGGGGTCAATCACCAGGAGACAGTGAGTTCTAGTCCCGCTTAGACATGAAAGCCAAGTGGGTAACTTGGGATCAATCACCAGGAGACAGTGAGTTCTAGTCCCGCTTAGGCATGAAAGCCAAGTGGGTAACTTGGTGTCAATCACCAGGAGACAGTGAGTTCTAGTCCCGCTTAGGCATGAAAGCCAAGTGGGTAACTTGGGATCAATCACCAGGAGACAGTGAGTTCTAGTCCCGCTTAGGCATGAAAGCCAAGTGGGTAACTTGGGGTCAATCACCAGGAGACAGTGAGTTCTAGTCCCGCTTAGGCATGAAAGCCAAGTGGGTAACTTGGGGTCAATCACCAGGAGACAGTGAGTTCTAGTCCCGCTTAGGCATGAAAGCCAAGTGGGTAACTTGGGGTCAATCACCAGGAGACAGTGAGTTCTAGTCCCGCTTAGGCATGAAAGCCAAGTGGGTAACTTGGGGTCAATCACCAGGAGACAGTGAGTTCTAGTCCCGCTTAGGCATGAAAGCCAAGTGGGTAACTTGGGGTCAATCACCAGGAGACAGTGAGTTCTAGTCCCGCTTAGGCATGAAAGCCAAGTGGGTAACTTGGGGTCAATCACCAGGAGACAGTGAGTTCTAGTCCCGCTTAGGCATGAAAGCCAAGTGGGTAACTTGGGGTCAATCACCAGGAGACAGTGAGTTCTAGTCCCGCTTAGACATGAAAGCCAAGTGGGTAACGGGATCAATCACCAGGAGACAGTGAGTTCTAGTCCCGCTTAGGCATGAAAGCCAAGTGGGTAACTTGGGGTCAATCACCAGGAGACAGTGAGTTCTAGTCCCGCTTAGACATGAAAGCCAAGTGGGTAACTTGGGATCAATCACCAGGAGACAGTGAGTTCTAGTCCCGCTTAGGCATGAAAGCCAAGTGGGTAACTTGGGGTCAATCACCAGGAGACAGTGAGTTCTAGTCCCGCTTAGGCATGAAAGCCAAGTGGGTAACTTGGGGTCAATCACCAGGAGACAGTGAGTTCTAGTCCCGCTTAGGCATGAAAGCCAAGTGGGTAACTTGGGATCAATCACCAGGAGACAGTGAGTTCTAGTCCCGCTTAGGCATGAAAGCCAAGTGGGTAACTTGGGATCAATCACCAGGAGACAGTGAGTTCTAGTCCCGCTTAGACATGAAAGCCAAGTGGGTAACTTGGGATCAATCACCAGGAGACAGTGAGTTCTAGTCCCGCTTAGGCATGAAAGCCAAGTGGGTAACTTGGGGTCAATCACCAGGAGACAGTGAGTTCTAGTCCCGCTTAGGCATGAAAGCCAAGTGGGTAACTTGGGATCAATCACCAGGAGACAGTGAGTTCTAGTCCCGCTTAGGCATGAAAGCCAAGTGGGTAACTTGGGATCAATCACCAGGAGACAGTGAGTTCTAGTCCCCCCTTAGGCATGACAGCCGACTGGGTCATTTTGAGCCAATCACTAGGAGGCAGTGAGTTCTAGTCCCGCCTCAGGCATGACAGCGAGCTGGGTCACTTTGAGCCAATCACCAGGAGACAGTAAGTTCTAGTCCGGCCTTAGGCATGAAAGCCAAGTGGGTAACTTTGGATCAATCACCAGGAGACAGTGAGTTCTAGTCCCGCTTAGACATGAAAGCCAAGTGGGTAACTTGGGATCAATCACCAGGAGACAGTGAGTTCTAGTCCCGCTTAGGCATGAAAGCCAAGTGGGTAACTTGGGGTCAATCAGCAGGAGACAGTGAGTTCTAGTCCCGCTTAGGCATGAAAGCCAAGTGGGTAACTTGGGATCAATCACCAGGAGACAGTGAGTTCTAGTCCCGCTTAGACATGAAAGCCAAGTGGGTAACTTGGGGTCAATCAGCAGGAGACAGTGAGTTCTAGTCCCGCTTAGGCATGAAAGCCAAGTGGGTAACTTGGGGTCAATCACCAGGAGACAGTGAGTTCTAGTCCCGCTTAGGCATGAAAGCCAAGTGGGTAACTTGGGGTCAATCACCAGGAGACAGTGAGTTCTAGTCCCGCTTAGGCATGAAAGCCAAGTGGGTAACTTGGGATCAATCACCAGGAGACAGTGAGTTCTAGTCCCGCTTAGGCATGAAAGCCAAGTGGGTAACTTGGGGTCAATCACCAGGAGACAGTGAGTTCTAGTCCCGCTTAGGCATGAAAGCCAAGTGGGTAACTTGGGATCAATCACCAGGAGACAGTGAGTTCTAGTCCCGCTTAGGCATGAAAGCCAAGTGGGTAACTTGGGGTCAATCACCAGGAGACAGTGAGTTCTAGTCCCGCTTAGGCATGAAAGCCAAGTGGGTAACTTGGGATCAATCACCAGGAGACAGTGAGTTCTAGTCCTCCCTTAGGCATGACAGCCGACTGGGTCACTGTGAGGCAACCACTTTCTCTCAGCCCAGCCCACTTTACAAGGTTGTTGTTCTGGGGAAAATAGGAAGGGGAAGAAATATTAGTACAACTCCGTGCCCTGAGTTATTTATAAAAGTGAACGTAGGTGGCATAAATGTGTTTAGGGGTGGGGGATGGCTTACCAAAAGCTAACTCAACATGGTTTAATTTCCTTTTCTTCTTTAATTTCCTTCATTTTAGTATCAGAAACAAAAAAAACCCCAAACTACGTGCTGATTGGTGGTCTAGACGGTTTCTGTGCCCATTCTTTAATGAAAGACAGGATAGGCATGCAAATTCTGCCTCGGATCAAGAGCACCATAGAACTTTGCAATCAAAGGCACACTGCTGAGACTTCCCCTTGGAATATTTGCATCCAATTCTGGTCACCACGATACAAAAAAGATGTGGGGACTCTAGAAAGAGTGCAGAGAAGAGCAACGAAGATGATTAGGGGTCTGGAGGCTAAAACCAGGGGTGAAATCCTCCCGGTTCAGCTTGGTTTGGCCAAACTGGCAGGGACGATTGACACCAGTGCCTGCTTGGTCACCCTGTCGCCGCTCACCTCTTCCGATCACTCAACCCACCCATCCAATCTGAACGTTTCTCCCTCCGTTCACAGCAGAGTTGCTGCAGCCTGTCCCTTTAAGGTCGACCCAGGGAGGGAGGGGGCCAGGGGGGGGGACCATAAAGGGAACAGCAGCTTCTCTGTGAACGGAGGGGAAAACATTCAGATTGTCTCTGCCACAGAATTCAACATTAAATGCAGCAGAGACAATCCAAACATTTCTCCCTCCGTTCACAGCCGAGCTGCTGTTCCCTTTATGCTTCCCCACCACCACCACCAGCCTCCTCCCTCCCAGGGACTGTCTTAAAGGGACAGGCTGCATCAGCTGTGCTGTGAACGGAGGGAGAAGCGTTTGGATTGTCTCTGCCACAGAATTCAATGTTAAATGCAGCATTCCCTAATGAGTGACATCATGATGGCCACGCCCACTCAGTCACAGGACACCATCACCAAGCCACGCCCACAGAACCGGTAGTAAAAAAATTGAAATTCACCATTGGCTAAAACACACGAAGAACAGTTGCAGGAACTGGGCATGGCTAGTTGAATGAAAAGAAGGACCAGGGGAGACATGATAGCAGCGTTCCAATATCTCAGGGGTTGCCACAAAGAAGAGGGAGTCAAACTATTCTCCAAGGCACCTGAGGGTAGAACAAGAAGCAATGGGTGGAAACTAATCAAAGAGAGAAGCAATCTAGAACTAAGGAGAAACTTCCTGATGTAACAATTAACCTGTGGAACGACTTGCTTCCAGAAGTGGTGAATAATCCAATACTGGAAGTTTTCAAGAAGAGATTGGACAACCATTTGTCTGGAATGGTGTAGGATCTCCTATTTATTTATTTATTTATTTATTTATTTATTTATTTATTTATTTATTTATTTATTTATTTATTTATTTATTTATTTATTTATTATTTATTTATTTATTTATTTATTTATTTATTTATTTATTTATTTATTTATTATTTATTTATTTATTTATTTATTTATTTATTATTTATTATTTATTTATCTATCTATCTATCTATCTATCTATCTATCTATCTATTATTTATTTATTTATTTATTTATTTATTTATTTTATTTGATTTCTAGACTGCCCCCTCTCCCCGAAGGGACTCGGGGCGGTGTACAGGTACCAAATTAAAAAACCTTACAAATAATCATAAATATAGTTAAAAATGAATTAAACTTTAAACCCCTGTACAAATTTATAAAAATTAAAAACTAAGCCTAAGACCAAAATTTAAAAATACAGACTGGGGTGGGAGAGCTGGAATTAGGCCAAGCCGGCTACATTAAACAGGTGGGTTTTGAGCTTCTTACGGAAGGAGCGGAGGTCCGTGGTTGTTCTAATATCAGGGGGAAGGTCATTCCAGAGGGTCGGGCCCATCACAGAGAAGGCCCTTCCCCTGGGCGTTGCCCGCTGGCACAGCCTAGTGGACGGCACCCGGAGGAGTCCCTCTCTGTGTGAGCGAATCGGCCGAAGGGATGTGTGGGGAAGGATACGATCCCGCAAATAACTAGGCCCTGTGCCATGGAGCGCTTTGAAGATGATAATCAGCACCTTGAAACGCACCCTAAAAGCTACAGGTAGCCAGTGCAGCCCGCTCAGGAGAGGTGTTACGTGGGAGTATCTAGCGACTCCCGAGACTGCCCGCGCGGCCGCATTCTGAACCAACTGCAGTCTTCGGGCGCATCTCAAGGGGAGCCCCATGTAGAGAGCGTTACAGTAGTCCAGCCGGGACGTCACAAGCGCATGGGTGACTGTGCGAAGGGCGTTCTGGTCCAATAGGGGACGCAATTGGCGCACCAGGCGAACCTGGTGAAACGCCCCTCTTGCCACGGCTGTCACATGGTCATCCATTGACAGCCGGGCATCTAGGACGACGTCCAAATTGCATACCCGATCCACAGGGGCCAGATGTTCGCCCCCAATGGCCAGTGATGGAATCAGCTGGTTGAACCGGGGTGCCGGTAGCCACAGCCACTCCGTCTTGGACGGGTTGAGCTTGAGTCTGTTACTTCCCATCCAGATCCGTAGGGCTTCCAGACACCGGGACATCACTTTGACGGCATCGTTGGGGTGGTTCAGGGTAGAGATGTACAGCTGGGTGTCATCGGCGTACAGATGGTAATCTACCCCGAACCCACGAATGATCTCGCCCAGCGGCTTCATATATGCATTGAACAGGAGAGGCGAGAGGACCGACCCCTGTGGCACCCCACAAGTGAGTGGCCTCGAGGTCGACCTCTGCCCCCCTGCCAATACAAATTGCACTCGGCCAGAGAGGTAGGAGGAGAACCACCGCAGAACGGTGCCCCTCACCCCCAGCCCCTCCAGTCGATGCAATAGGATACCATGGTCGATGGTATCAAAAGCCGCCGAGAGGTCTAGTAACACCACGATGGAGGAGCAACCCCCATCTCTGGCCCTCCAGAGATCATCCACCAACGCGACCAATGTCGTCTCCGTGCTGTGGCCGGGCCGGAAACCGGACTGGCGCGTGTCCAGATAATCAGTTTCCTCCAGGTGGCGTGGAAACTGTTGTGCCACCACACTCTCTACAACCTTCGCCAGAAAGCAAAGGTTGGAGACGGGACGGTAGTTGGCTAACACAGCTGGGTCCAGGGAAGGCTTCTTGAGTAGGGGCCTCACCGCCGCCTCTTTCAGGACAGCCAGCAAGAACCCCTCACTCAAAGAAGCGTTAACTAACTCCTGGAGCCAGCCTCGTGTGACCTCCCAGGATGCCAGTACAAGCCAGGAGGGACACGGGTCCAGTAAACATGTGGTGGCTCGCAGTCGCCTACGCAGCCTGTCCATATCGTCGGAAGTAACAGAGTCAAACTCCTCCCAGAGTGGAGCCTCAAGACCCACCTCCGACGTCCCCTCTAGACCACTAGTAGAGACCAACTCGCTTCGAATCTGAGCGATTTTGTCCTGCAGATACTCCCCAAATTCCTCTGCTCTACCCTGCAAAGGGGCTTCCCGCGGCCTCTGTTGAAGGAGGGAGCGGGTTACCCCAAACAGGTTGGATCCACGGGTTGGATTAGAAGACCTCTATGGTCCGTTCCAACCCTATTATTCAATAGTCTCTAAAGATCTCCAGTGTCAAATGGGAAAAGGCTGTTTCCATATGAGCTGAGTTTACATGTTAACGCTTCTTGTGAAAAGGGGAAATTCTACAAAACTCTGTATTCTCATCTAAATAGCCATGGAGATTCTCTACTTCTGCATAAGTAGACACACATGTATATAAAAAAAATTAGAAACACAACCAACGCTCAAAGGCCACACACTCCTTCACAAAGATACAAGACAATAGCAGAGTTGGAAGGGACCTTGGAGGTCTTCTAGTCCAACCCCCTGCCTAGGCAGGAAACCCTACACCGTTTCAGATAAATGGCTATCCAACATCTTCTTAAAGACTTCCAGTGTTGGGGCATTCACAACTTCTGGAGGCAACTTCTGTTCCACTGATTAATTGTTCTAACTGTCAGGAAGTTTCTCCTCAGTTCTAAGCTGCTTCTCTCCTTGATTAGTTTCCACCCATTGCTTCTTGTTCTACCCTCAGGTCCCTTGGAGAATAGCTTGACTCCCTCTTCTTTGTGGCAGCCCCTGAGATATTGGAAGATTGCTCTCATGTCTCCTAGTCCTCCTTTTCATTAAATGAGACGTACCCAGTCCCCACAACCGTTCTTCGTATGTTTTAGTCTCCAGTCCCCTAATCCTCTTTCTTGCTCTTCTCTGCACTCTTTCTAGATGACACTCCTTCCCTGTCACTCCCCATCTCTGTCACTCAAAATTTGCATTGTCAAATATTACCTTATTCAAACCCCCACTAACTGCAACTACCTGTATAGGCAGTCCTCGACTTACAACAATTCATCTATTCACCGTTCAAAGTTATTAATGGTACTGGAAAAAAGTGACCTATGACCATATTTCACACTTATAACCGAGGGGGTGGGTTGCTACTGGCACTACTGCTGGTTCGGTGCAAATTTTTTTTGCTTGCTTTACATGCACACACCCAAAATGTGCACTGCACGTGCGTTCACAAAATGTTTTGCGCATGCACACATTAGAAAAGGGGGAACACATTACATTTCTGCAATGGAGATTGTTTTGCGCAAGCGCACAAGCCAAAAATCATGATGGCACTGCCAACAATAGAACTGGTTCAGGTGCGTGGGCAACCGAGTTACTACCTACTCGGCCGAACAGGTCCAAATTGGTAGGAACCTGTTCTGTCCCAAGTCTGTACAACAGGAGTGTCCAAACTTGGGAACTTTAAGACTTGTGGACTTCAACTCCCAGAATTCCCCAGCCAGCATAGCTGGCTGGGGAATTCTGGGAGTTGAAGTCCACAAGTCTTAAAGTTCCCAAGTTTGGACACCCCTGCTCTACAATATATACGGACGCAGACCTGGCTGTCTGCCACAACTAAGGAGGGAGATAAGCAACCCCTTGGCTGGGAGCCCAGAAAGCTATCTCTCTATGAAACAAGGCTAGAACTCACGAAATTCTCCCAATCTTTCACTACGCCTGGATTAGTAAACTGTTGTTTCCTGCAAAATTCCCCTCCTGTCGCCCTACCTATAAGCTCTCCGGGAGGGGCCAATCAGTAGCCACCTGTTCCTATTTCCTTCTGTGACCCTTTTTCCAAAGCTGCTCCCTCCTCCTCGCAGCCCTGTATGCTTACGTCAGGGACAGCCTCCCTCTGTTCTTCCTCAATGCTCCCTGACTCAGACGCCACCTGGTGGCCAACAGGACTATCTAGTCCCTGCTCTGACTCCGAATACCACTCCCCCTCGAGTCTTCCTCAGCCTCCAGGGCGGTCCCATAGGGTTCATCACTGTCAGATTCCACCAACAGCTCAGCCGGCCGCTGTTGGGCCACAACAGAACCCACCTCCCTTATGACCATTGCAGCATCCTAATGGTCACATGTTCGATATTCAGATGCGTGGCCATTGGTTCATATTTAAGACGGTTGTCTTAAAGGATCCCTTATCCTGGGATCATGTGGTCATCTTTTGTGACCTTCTGACAAGCAGAGTAATTTGATTCATTTAACGACTGTGGCAAGAAATATTATAAAATGGGGCAAAAACTCCCCTTAATAAATACAATACAATAATACAATACAACACCAGAGTTGGAAGCGACCTTGGAGGTCTTCTAGTCCAACCCCCTGCCTAGGCAGGAAACCCTATACCGTTTCAGACAAATGGCTATCCAACATCTTCTTAAAGACTTCCAGTGTTGGGGCATTCACAACTTCTGGAGGCAACTTCTGTTCCGCTGATTAATTGTTCTAACTGTCAGGAGATTTCTCCTCAGTTCTAAGTTGCTTCTCTCCTTGATTAGTTTCCACCCATTGCTTCTTGTTCTGCCCTCAGGTGCTTTGGAGAATAGTTTGACTCCCTCTTCTTTGTGGCAACCCCTGAGATATTGGAAGACTGCTATCATGTCTCCCCTGGTCATTCTTTTCAATAAACTAGACATACCCAGTTCCTGCAACCGTTCTTCCTATGTTTGACCTCCAGGCCCCTAATCCTCTTGGTTGCTCTTCTCTGCACTCTTTCTAGAGTCTCCACATCTTTTCTACATCGTGGTGACCAAAACTGGATGCAAATATTCCAAGTATGGCCTTACCAAGGCCTTATAAAGTGGTATTAACACTTCACGTGATCTTGATTCTATCCCTCTGTTGATGCAGCCTAGAACTGTGTTGGCTTTTTTGGCAGCTGCTGCACACGGCTGGCTCCTATTTAAATGGTTGTCCACTAGGACTCCAAGATCCCTCTCACAGTTACTACTACTGAGCAAGGGGCCACCTATACTGTACCCGTGCATTTCGTTTTTCTTGCCTAAATGTAGAATCTCACTTAGCAACATAAATTTTGGGCTCGATTGGGGTTGTAAGTCGAGGACTACCCGTACAGTTCCTGTAAATATAGGGACCGCCAGACTGTATAGCTATAAAATCTGGAAAAACGGATCCATGGCCGTGTGGAAGACAGCAGCAATTGTAAAACAAAAGCTTTTACTTAGGCAAACTCGTCCTTTTTTCTCCTTTTGGCAATTTTCATACCACGAAGGCAGTTGGCTGTGAGGCTGGAATGCAGAGGGCAGACAGGCCCTTTCTTAAAATGTGCATCTTCTTAATAATTGGACTTGTAATTCCTCGCCTTTGGAAGCGAAGTGTTCTCAAAACCCCTTTGTGCTCGGAATGAATTCATTTAAACCACTGTTTCTCAATCTTGCTAGCTTTAAGATGTGTGGACTTCAACTCTTAGTCATCCCGACAGCGAGAACAATGGTGGGTTCCTATCAGTTTGGATCGGTTCGGCCGAACCAGTAGTAACATGGCGGCCTGGGTCACTGGGACGGGCAGAGACCCAGGTCTGCCACGCTCCCAAACCGGTTCTCCTACGGTTGCGCCATCTAGGTTTTCGGTTCTGCACAGGCGCAGGACAATTTTCACTGCAGAAATGTCATTTCCCCCCTTTTTCTAACGTTTCGTGCATGCGCAGTCCTTTTTATGCTCACTTGCTCAGAGCATGCATTGGGCATGCCCGCCAGCGAAGCTAGTGTGCGAGGGTAAAAAATGTTGTGCGCTGAATCGGCAGTAATGCCAACAGTAACCCACCCGAGTCCACCAATCTTAAAGTTGCCAAGATTGAGAAACACTGGTTTAATTTGTGGAGATGGAAAATGCCCTAGGCATCTCCACCTGATAACAGGTAGAAGAGGACGAACTGGCATCAAGGTGGAAGAACTTAGTTCTAGAAGAGATGAGAACAACACTGGAAGACTTGGAAGGACCAAGTTAAGAATAGATACCATGGATAATATCTATGCATCTGTCTCCTCCTCCTCCTCCTCCTCCTCCTCCTCCTCCTCCTCCTCCTCCTCCTCCTCCTCCTCCTCCTCCTCCTCCTCCTCCTCCTTCTTCCTTCTTCTTATTCTTCTTCTTCCTTCTTATTCTTCTTATTCTTCCTCCTCCTCCTCCTCCTCCTCCTCCTCCTTCTTCTTCTTCTTCTCCTCCTCCTCCCCCCTCCTCCTCTTCCCCCTCTCCCCTTCTCCTTCTCCTTCTCCTTCTCCTCCTTCTCCTTCTCCTTCTCCTTCTCCTTCTCCTTCTCCTTCTCCTTCTCCTTCTTCTTCTTCTTCTCCTCCCCCTCCTCCTCCTCTTCCCCCTCTCCCCTCCTTTCCCCTCCTTGCCCCCTCCCCTCCCCTTTCTCTCTTCCTCCCTATCGTTCCTCTTTTACCACTTCACGTGTGTGCATTATTCAGTTTTTTATTTATTGGTTTGTTAGTGTTATATCCTGCTTCATCTGTTAGCTTGGTACATTTATTATTATTTTTATCTACTCCTCCTCTTACCCTTTTACCACTGTAGGAAGTGAGAACCCACCCCTCCCTTAGAAAAATGAAACATCGTAGGAAATATTAAAAGGGCAGAATATTTCGCCTAAAAGGGAGGCAGAAACTCAGCCCCACCATCTTTGTCAATGGGCCATTAAGGCCTGGGCCAGTCTGTTCTACATAACAAAGATCTGCCTCCTTCAGGCAGAGCCATAATAGGAATCCCAAAGCCCTTTCATTACATCATCACCCAGCAACAGCTTAACCAAGCTTGGGACTCAAAAGACAGACAGCCTACAAAGTTAGTTAAGACCCCTGCCCTCTGGGAGTCTGACCACCAATCAGAATACATTTCTTACACAGGAACAGGAAGCTCCAAGGCGGGGTACAAGAGAGGATATAAAACTCAGGCTCTCTCAGCATATATGCCCTTTTTCTTCAAGATCTTCAAGGCATATGATCCCCCTGTCAGCGTTCCAAATATCATCCAGAATTAAATCAGTATCCAAGGCATAGCTTTCATCAAAGTTCCAATTTGAAGAGAGAGACATGTTGGTACATCTGTGGGAAACCCGAATCTGAAAGCTTCCTGGTTTTCCACCCAGTTGAAAGTTCATGATCTTGTCCCCACACCCAGAAGTCCATCACATGGTCCAATCTTCCTCTGCCACGCTGGCATTTCCCCCCATCAAGTTCCGGTCAGAGGTGCAGAGACAAAGAATGACCCTGATTTCTAGAAAGGAATTTTTTATTTTGAAAACAAACACATTTTACTCCTTACTATTCTCCCCTCCCAATTCCCCACTAATGAACAGGGGGGCCTGGTATTTGGGAGGGGAAGTTTAAGTACAGGAGAGATTGCAAAAAGGGAGTTTTGGTCTCACCGTCTACTGCGCATGCTGGAGATTAGCGCTTGGTGTCGGTCAAGGCCAACCGTCCTGCATACCTATCTGATGATGCTCCTTGAAGATGGAACTCACGTGACACCTAAGGGATTTACAGATTGGACCCTGGGATGACGGTTGCCAGGGGGAGGGGGTTGGTCATGTATTGATATGTATGACTTTGCACGCTTTTGCCTCAGATCTTGCTTTGCTTAGCTGCTATCTTGTCATAACCAGTAAAAGTACTCTTAATTCTGCACAATGGAGTTAAGTGGTTTCTTTCTTGGTTACTGAGGGTGGCCGGCTTGACATTAAGCAAGATCTCATTTTCACACTCATCCCGGAGCTAACACCTTCTGAGGGGAGTGTAAATAAAACCAAAACCTTCAAAGGAATGTCTTACCCAGGGAGCAACCAAGAGGATGACATGGGGGCAGCTGCATCCTCGTGTCCCTTGGAGACGGAGAGGATGGCCGATCTGAATTTGGAGGAACGATCTGTCCACCCCAGGTGGTCGTTGGGAGTGGGACAGAAGTATGACCCTGAGGAAATTCCGGCTGGAGTTATCACAAGGCGACATTGCCGGCCAGCAGCTGCTTGGCAGGACGCCAATGAAGAGAACCTTATGATGTCCCAAGTTATGAAACTCTTTGAAGAGGCTTGGGAGAGGTGAAGGTTACGCGAGAGTGGTCCTGAAAGAGAAGTTGATCTTGCTTTGCTTAGCTACTATCTTATCATAACCAGTAAAAGTACTCTTAATTCTGCAAAATAGAGTTATACAATACAATACAATAGCAGAGTGGAAGGGACCTTACAGGTCTTCTAGTCCAACCCCCTGCCTAGGCAGGAAACCCTATACCACTTCAGACAGATGGCTATCCAACATCTTCTTAAAGACTTCCAGAGTTGGGGCATTCACAACTTCTGGAGGCAACTTCTGTTCCACTGATTCATTGTTCTAACTGTCAGGAAGTTTCTCCTCAGTTCTAAGTT
Organism: Natrix helvetica; assembly: GCF_964273705.1. NCBI lineage: Eukaryota > Metazoa > Chordata > Lepidosauria > Squamata > Natricidae > Natrix > Natrix helvetica. The sequence continues at coordinate 290,204,397 of NC_138552.1, read as the reverse complement.
GCTTCTCTCCTTGATTAGTTTCCACCCATTGCTTCTTGTTCTACCCTCAGGTGCCTTGGAGAATAGCTTGACTCCCTCTTCTTTGCGGCAATCCCTGAGATATTGGAAGACTGCTATCATGTCTCCCCTAGTCCTTCTTTCTCTTAAGCTAAACATACCCAGTTCCTGCAACCGTTCTTCATATGCTTCAGCCTCCAGTCCCCTAATCCTCTTTGTTGCTCTTCTCTGCACTCTTTCTAGAATCTCCACATCTTTTCTACATCGTGGCGACCAAAACTGAATGCAGTATTCCAAGTGTGGCCTTACCAAGGCCTTATAAAGTGGTATCAACACTTCACGTGATCTTGAAGTGGTTAAGTGGTTTCTTTCTTGGTTACTGAGGGAGGCCGCCTTGACACCCCCCTTTTCCCCAGCATCTCAAGCCATGTGATCCTGTCCACCATTAAAACCATCTTTCCAAACAGCCGCCATATTTCCGGTGTCTTTCTCCAAACTTGGAACTGAACCCAGATGGATGTTATTTCCAACACCACCACACCCATCTGGTGTCAGGTTCTATTCAGGTGAAGAACACAAATAAGACGACTAAACTGGTCGTTGGTGGTCAGTGTAAACTTTATAAGTCCGGTTCCGGCACTTCTAACCATCACACAATGTAAATCCCGAGTGAAATAAAGTCAAGCGTGTAATTCTGTACTTCCCTCCATCATTTAAACCCTCCTGGGGCCCCTTCCTGTGCCCTGCCCCCTCCTCCATGAAAAGAAGGACTAGGGGAGACATGATAGCAGTATATTCCAATATCTCAGGGGTTGCCCCAAAGAAGAGGGAGTCAAACTATTCTCCAAGGCACCTGAGGGTAGAACAAGAAGCAATGGGTGGAAACTAATCAAGGAGAGAAGCAACTTAGAACTGAGGAGAAATTTCCTGACAGTTAGAACAATTAATCAGTGGAACAGCTTGCCACCAGAATTTGTGAATGCCCCAACACTGGAAGTCTTTAAGAAGATGTTGGATAGCCATTTGTCTGAAACGGTATAGGGTTTCCTGCCTAGGCAGGGGGTTGGACTAGAAGACCTCCAAGGTCCCTTCCAACTCTGCTATTGTATTGTATTGTATTACATGTGCGCAATACATCCAATATACTCCGATGATGTGACAGAGCATGCTGCTTTACATTGCCATTCATGCGCTGGTGCCGCTCTGTATGAAAGTCATTGCATGCCACCGACATAGCGCTCACGGCCAAGGATCTGGCGGGGAGAGATCCAAAAGTCCTTCAAGCTCTTGGCGTGGTAGGGAAGCAAGCGTGACATGGCAGTGGTCCAAGGCATGAAACGCCCCATTCGCGAATCTCCCCACCAGCGGAATGGCAGCCACAAGCCTCTGAGAGCACCGGGGCTGACACCTGGCTCTCTTATCTCTTAGATTAATATCCTGCTTTTCTTTCTGGAGATAAAAGTGGCATATACCAAATGCTTCCCCCACTCCTCCCATTTTCTCTGCGACGGCAACTGTGTGAGGCAGGTAGGGCTAAGAGAGGGGGGGGGAGGATGGTTCAAAGACTTACCACGATCTTCTTCACCACTGGACTAGACTTGGCTCTCGAGATGGCCCAAGGCTCCTCAGGGAACGCCTGTATCTGAGAGGGGATTTGAACCGGGGTTCTCCTTCATACTAGCCCAGCACCTTCCCCACTAGACCAGATGGACTCTTGGGGTGAGAGGAGTGGTGATCCAACGTCATCAGAAGGTTCCGTGATGTGGAGAGCCTAGATTAATCTGATCTCCCCATCTCTAGTCCATCTTTCTCACTAGGTCATCCTGATTCTTATGCTCCTCCAGACCAGGGGTGGGATTCAGCCAGTTCAGACGGGTTTCGTCAAACCGGATGTTAATTTTGTATCTGGTTCGCCGAACCAGTAGTTGGAAGTACTGGCTGGCCCCACCCACCCCTCCCCTCCCAGGAGTCTCCACATGGCCCATTCATGGTAAGTTCAGGGCCCACGCAGACGCTCTGGGAGGGCAAAAAATGGGCCTCCCAGAAGGTCCGAAGTCTAGAAATGGGCCTGTTTCTGCACTCTGGAGGGCCTCTGGAGCCCAGGGGAGGCCCTTTTCACCCTCCCGGAGGCTCAAGCAAAACCTCTGGAGCCTGGGGAGGGTGAAAACACCCCCCTCCTGCCGTGGGTGCAGGAGGCCGAGTAGACTACATCCCCATGCCCACCCAGCAACTGGGCAGAGAACGGGTTGCTAAAAATTTTCAATCCCACCCTTGCTGCCTGACGGATGTTCTCATGCATTTTGAAGCATCCTTGGTGATCAAATCTGAACATCCTGGCGTAGTGGCCATTGCTATGTCTATTTTTTCTTCAGTCAAATGACGTGTTCTTCAGGCACCTCTTGAATTGAACTGAGATGCCAACATTTTCATTTTCATAGATTGTACGTATACTTTTGATGAGAAAAGAGATGGAGAAGGTGTGTGTGTGGAGAGACACAGCGATGAATGAATTCACGCTGGAGGCGGGCAGAAAAAGGGATGAAAACTTAAAAAACAAAATCTCATAGTGCAGGTTTAGCTGAAATAAGCATCCCAGATGAGAATGAGAAACAAATGGAGATTAACATCCTAAAACCTGGATGTAAATGTGTTTTTGTGTTGTCGCTGTTTCACTCCCTGATCCCTTAAAAGCCATTTTAAAATGACCCGCAATCATCTTATGTCAGGCTTCCCAGGTAGAAGGGATGGGAAACATTAGCAGAGGAGCTAACTCTGCTTTGTTTTAAGGCTACATGAGCAGAAGCTTGCAAGACTGAAAGTACAAATCTCCCACTGTCTCTTTTATAATCTGTGAAATTAGGGAGGATTTTTCCTGACATTCTTTCTCTGCCTATTATGCTGCTGAGGGCTGTGCTGATGGATGAATGGAGGGAGGGAGGGATGGATAAGTGGACAACCAGGTAGTTGGATAGCTAGACATACATACTTGTTCTGACCCCCTCCTCTTGTATACCAAGACACTCCGACACAAAGTCTCTTCAAAGATGTTTATTGACATACAGGTTCCACCTTGGCAGCAATCCAGCCTGCCAAGGTCAAGATAGCACTCTGGGCAGCAATCCAGCTACAGCGACACCCCTTGGCAGCAATCCAGCTACCAAGCTCCAGATAATCACCTTAGCAGCCAAGGTCCAGGGAACAGATTGACAGTAATCCAGGTAAAACCTTTAGCAGCAATCCAGCCTGCCAAAGTACGACACAGATCTGAGCTTCTCCAACTCCAATGATCAGTTGATTCCTGCAAAGGGTGTGTCCACAAGCAGTCCCTTTATAGTCTGGAGAGGAGTCTAATGATCAGCAGCTGAGAGCCATTACCTCCGGTAATTGCTCAATTGCTCCTTACGCCGGGTAGCACGTCGGTAACGAGCATCTAATAGCTCACTGCTGTCTGACTCACTGTCCTGTGACTCCTCCCCACTGCTCCAAGGCATGACATCAGGAGCCCCCTTCCTTTGGCTTTCACCACTGCTCCATGCCTCAGGCGCCCCCTGGTGGCCAACCAGCCTCTCTGCACCCTGCTCAGCGTCGGAACCCTGTCCAGGGTCCCCCACCTCCTCTTGAGCCGACTCAGAGGACACCTCGCTGTCGGAGTCTGGTGACAGCGGCACCGGCACCGGCTGGGCCACAACACATACTTATATACATACATACATACATACATACATACATACATACATACATACATGATTGATAGATGATAAAAGATAGATGATGGATGGATGGATGGATGGATGGGTGGGTGGGTGGGTGGACAGACAACTAGGTAGCTAGATAGCTAGACATACATACATACATACATACATACATACATACATACATACATACATACATACATACATATACAAACAAATATAGATGATTGATAGATGATAAAAGATACATGATAGATGGATATACAGTACATAGATGATAGATAGACACAGACAAAGATAGATGATAGACATACAGACAGACAGATAGATATAGATGGATGATAGACAGAAAGATAGATATAGATAATAGACAGATACAGTCAGATAAGAGATAGACAGACAGAGTGATCGATAGAGATAGATAGATAGATAGATAGATAGATAGATAGATAGATAGATAGATAGATAGATAGATACCGATGGATGGATGGATGGATGGATGGATGGATGGATGGATGGATGTTGGATAACCATTTGTCTGAAGTGGTGTAGGGTTTCCTGCCTAAGCAGGAGGTTGAACTAGAAGACCTCCAAGGTCCCTTCCAACTCTGCTATTCTATTCTATTCTATTCTATTCTATTCTATTCTATCCTAGAAGTGGGGAGGTACAGAGAGGTATATAGATATGGATATAGAATATGAGACAAGGAAGGCAATGTCTTTGGATAATATGATGCTTAAGAAGAAGACGCTAACGTCGTGTTTTTCAAAATTGAGTTGAAGTCCACTCACCTTCAAGTTGCCAAGTTTGAGAAACATTGCATTTCAGGGAGGGGGGAGCAGAACAATCGGCTTCCTTTCTTTCCCCTCCTCCCCCAATAGATTTTTGGATTTAATTCAAACTCCGGGTTCTCAGCCTTAGACAACGGGGGGGGGGGGCTAAGTGAGGAAGGGGTCCTCCCGTTGCTTTTATTCTGCTGAGAACTCCCTGTCAGGATGGCATTTAAACTAATAATTAATCAAAGCAAGGCAAGAGGCTGATTCCGTTGGCCTCTCTTACTTCCACGGTTTGGATAATTATCACAAGGGTGCATTTATCACTGTAACAGCCGCAGCAGCAGGTACAATCTGGCTGCGGAGCTGAAAGACTTGGAAAAAAAAAAGAGAGAGAAATGGACTCGCGTTAACCATGGTCCTTCCCAGTAGTGAAATTCAATTTTTTTTTAGTACCGGTTCTGTGGGCGTGGCTTGGTGGGCATGGCAGGGGAAGGATACTGCAAAATCCCCATTCCCTCCACACTCTGGGGCCAAACAGAGGTGGCATTTGCCGGTTCTCCGAACTACTCAAAATTTCCGCTATCGGTTCTCCAGAACCTGCCAGAACTTGCTGAATTTCACCCCTTATCTATCTATCTATCTATCTATCTATCTATCTATCTATCTATCTATCTATCTATCTATCTATCTATCTATCTATCTCTATCTCTATCTCTCTATCTCTCTATCTCTCTATCTATCTCTATCTCTATCTATCTATCTATCTATCTATCTATCTATCTATCTATCTCTATCTCTATCTCTATCTCTCTATCTCTCTCTCTATCTATCTATCTATCTATCTCTATCTCTATCTCTATCTATCTATCTCTATCTCTATATCTCTATCTATCTATCTATCTATCTATCTATCTCTATCTCTATCTCTATCTCTATCTCTATCTCTATCTATCTATCTATCTATCTATCTCTCTATCTCTATCTCTATCTCTATCTCTATCTCTATCTCTCTATCTCTCTATCTCTCTATCTCTATCTCTATCTCTATCTCTATCTCTATCTATCTATCTATCTATCTCTATCTCTATCTCTATCTCTCTATCTCTCTATCTCTCTATCTCTATCTCTATCTATCTATCTATCTATCTATCTCTATCTCTATCTCTATCTCTATCTCTATCTCTCTATCTATCTATCTCTATCTATCTATCTATCTATCTATCTATCTATCTATCATCTATCTATCTATCTATCATCTATCTATCTATCTAATTTATATCTATCTATCTATCTATCTATCTATCTATCTATCTATCTATCTATCCATCCATTCATCCATCCATCCATCCATCCATCCATCCACTGGTTCTGTGGGCAGGGCTTGGTGGGCGTGGTGTGGCTTGGTGGGCATGGCAGGGGAAGGATACTGCAAAATCCCCATTCCCACCCCACGCAGGGGCCAGTCAGAGGTGATATTTGCCAGTTCTCTGAACTACTCAAAATTTCCGCTACCGGTTCTCCAGCACCTGTCAGAACCTGCAGAATTTCACCCCTGATCCTTCCAAATGGGAACTCAGTAGAACAGGTTGCCTCCAGAACTTGTGAATGCTCCAACACTGGAAGTTTTTACGAAGAGATTAGATAACCATTTGTCTGAAGTGGTGTAGGGTTTCCTGCCTAAGCAGGGGTTTGGACTAGAAGACCTCCAAGGTCCCTTCTAACTCTGTTTTTCTATTCTATTTTATTCTATTCTATTCTATTCTATTCTATTCTAAATCAACTGTCCTTCCTTCCTTTGTTTCCTCCCTCCCTTCTTTTGTTTCTTTCTTTCTTTCCTCCCTCCCTTCTTTCCTTCTTTCCTTCCTTCTTTCCTCCCTCCCTCCTTTTTCCTTCCTTCTCTCCCTCCTTTCTCTTTTCTTCCCTTCCTCCTTTCTCTTTCTTTCCTTCCTTTTGTTTTCTCCCTCCCTTCTTCTGTTTCTTTCCTTCCTTCCTTCCTTCCTTCCTTCCCTCCCTCCTCCCTCCTCCCTCCCTCCTTTCTCCTTCCTTCCTTCCTTCTTTTGTTTCCTCCCTCCCTTCTTTTTCTTTCCTTCCTTCCTTCCTTCCTTCCTCCCCCTTCCTCCCTTCCTTCTTGTTTCCTCTCCCTCCTTTATTTTGTTCCGTTCCTTCCTTCCTTCCCTCCTCCCTCCCTCCTTTCTCCTTCCTTCTTTCCCTCCTTTCTCCTTTCTTCCCTCCCTCCTTTCTCCTTCCTCCCTTCCTTCTTTTGTTTCCTCCCTCCCTTCTTTTTCTTTCTTTCTTTCCTTCCTTCCTTCCTTCCTTCCTTCCTTCCTTCCTTCCTTCCTATGATCTTACCTCAGCGTTAAGCAGTTTTCATATACATACATACGTGTGTGTGTGTGTGAGAAAATGAACACGCTTGAAAAATATTGTGCTGAGATTCAACCCACTTTACTGCATATTAGGGGTGTACAGTAATATGTACACTGTACATATCAGTGCTTGTCAAGAAAGGTAAGATGTCTGTGAGGGTGCTACTTCCACCGATGTTTCTTGTGCAAGACAATAACTTTGATCACACTGTCGCAATTGCCAACTTGACGGTTTTGACCTTATACTGCAAAAATCCTTGTATTATATATGGAAGGAAGATAACAGCATTGCAGAAAATGGACAGTCAATCTTTACTTAAAAAAAAAACAATTAGGAATGTAGGATTGATGAATAACTTAATCAGCTAAAGTTAAGCTGAATAATTAAAAAGTAATTTTAATCAAACGTTATTGCTAGTGTATTTTGAGATGATCATCATCTCCTTCTAACATGTTATCAAACGTTTAAAAAGTGTTTTTTTTTCTTTAAGATTCAAAGATAGTTCTCTTTTCTAAAAGTGGACTATATTTTTTATTCACTGGCAAACTGTCTCCAGCCCCCCAAAAAGCAAAAATTAAAATCCACTTAATTGGGAATGTTGGAAACATGCAAATTTAAATCCATCAGTCAATCCATCTACATGCAGAAAAATCTCTCAATTGGTTGGCATCCTTAATTGTTATTAAGCACTAGAGATGAGAGCTTATCGCTTGGAACTAATGCTTTTGAAAAGAAAACAAGACAAGAAGAAAATAATACATGTGGAAAGATCTGATTATATATTTGACTCCATTTATCATGTCCCCCAAGAGCGGCAATCATTGACCAACATGCAATTTTACCAACAGTGGCAAACAGAATATCTGACTTTTAAGAAAATCAGCATTCGTTTAAAGGGAAGCTGCGGGCTTAAAAAGCAACAGCAACTATGAATTTTGAGGGTCTTGGAAACACAAATGTTGATAGCTTTAGATGGCCTTCATAGTTTTAGTTCAGCCAGTTTGGACCGGAGGATGCACGGAGGACCAGGCGCATGTGTGAAAGGGGCACATGTGCCCGCTTTGCGAAGCAAGCGTACACGGCGAGCTGGTGGTAACAAAATGTGAAACCCACCGTTGGTTTTACTCCTGGGTGAAATAGTCCTCAACCTACGACAATTGAGACCAGAATATTCTGTTGCTAAGACGGTTGTTAAGTGAGCCCCAGCCAATGTTACGACCTATTTTTTTCCATGATTGTGAAGCAAAGGACTGCCGCTGTTAAGTCGATCATGCAGTCGTTTAGGCAAATCTGGATTCCCCCATTGACTTTGCTTGTCGGAAGCAGCCACTAAGATTGCAAATGGTGATCACATGACCCAGGAATATTATAATTGTCGTAAATACTGTATATGCCAATAGCCAAATGCTCAAATTTTGATCATTTGACTGCGGGAATGGTATGAGGTTGCAAGTGCAAGGACCAATTGTAAGTCTTTTTTTTTCATGTTGTCATAATTCCTAGCAGTCGCTAAATATAGTCATAAGTAGAAGAATACCTGTATCGTATTATTGCGTATAACTAATGTTTGTTTTCTTCTCTCTGTTCACCCAGCCAGATATTCTGTCAGGGCTACAGCCATCTTTTCTTTTGGATCTTTGGCCTGCCACATTTTCTATTATTCTACTATGCATTTTCTATTATGGGAAAATGGGAGGAGGGGTTGTACGGAGTTCGATGCGATGTAGCCATAACAACATTCTTTCTAGAAAGCCAAGGTCATCCTTTGTCTCTGCACCTGACTGGAACTGGATGGATGGAACTGCCACATGGATGTGATGGACTTGTGGGGGCAAGATCTTGAACTTACAACCGGGTGGAAAAAACTAGGAAGCTTTCAGATTCGGGTTTTCCCAGATGTACAACATGGCTCTCTAAATAAATTGGAACTTTGAGGAATACTTTGCCTTGGCTCTGATTTAATTTTGGATGCTATTTGGAACTTATTCATCCTTTGAGCTGGCAGGATTCTATTATCACTCGGAACAATTTTTTTCAAATATTTTGATCTCAGGTGCCCTTTGCATTCTTAAAAAACGATAGAGGATGGATCAAAATAGGCAAGATAGTGGCTAATGCTATTTGATTGATGCATTGCTCATTTTTATGGATTTTGATTATTTTATTTTATTATTTTATTTTACTTTATTATTTTATTTTATTTTATATTTCACTTTATTTTATATTTTATTTTATTATTTAATTTTACTTTGTTATTTTTTATTTTATTTTACTTCTTATTTTAATATAATTTATTATATTATATTATATTATATTATATTATATTATATTATATTATTATATTATATTATATTATATTATATTATATTATATTATATTATATTATATTATATTATATTATATTATATTATATTATATTATATTATTTTAATTTTTTGTTTAATTATTTTATTTTATTAGTATTTCATTTCATTTTATTTTTTCATTTCATTTCATTTCATTATTTCATTTCAATTCATTATTTCATTTCATTTTATAACTTTATTATTTTATTATTTTGTTTTATTATTTTATTATTTTATTATTTTATTATTTTATTATTTTATTATTTTATTATTTTATTATTTTATTATTTTATTATTTTATTATTTTATTATTTTATTATTTTATTATTTTATTATTTTATTATTTTATTATTTTATTATTTTATTATTTTATTATTTTATTATTTTATTATTTTATTATTTTATTATTTTATTATTTTATTATTTTATTATTTATTTTATTATTTATTTTATTATTATTTTATTATTTTATTATTTTATTATTTTATTATTTTATTATTTTATTATTTTATTATTTTACTTTATTATTTTATTTTACTTTATTTTATATTTTATTTTATTATTTTATTTTACTTTGTTATTTTTTATTTTATTTTATTTTACTTATTATTTTAATATAATTTATTATTTTATATTTTATTTTATTTTATTATTTTATTTTAATTTTATGTTTAATTAAATTATTTTATTTTATTTTATTGTATTAGTATTTCATTTCATTTCATTTTTTCTTTTCATTTCATTTCATTATTTCATTTCATTTTATTATTTTATTATTATTTTATTATTTCACTATTTTATTATTTCACTATTTTATCATTTTATTATTTTATTTTTATTTTATTTTAATTTTTATTTACTTAAATTCTACTCATCTCATCTCCCCTAAGTATCAGGCACAAAGGTTCAGGACCGTACATTTAATTGTGATGAAGGCTTATTGCTGAAGCCTGCACACAAGAGTCTAGTTAACTAAAGTTCAGCATTAGATTGGCGGCAGATAAGGGCCAATAGAATTTGATGAGGGTGGGACTT
>NC_138552.1:290117135-290193984 GCF_964273705.1 Natrix helvetica | reverse complement strand
CCTCTGCCCCTTCTGAGTATGGATCAAGGTCACACATGTTCAGAAGGTCTGCATAAGACGCTCCATCCGCCATCTCACCGAATATGCGAATCACAGCAGTTGCTAAGTGAATCACAAGATCGTTTAGCAAATCCCGCATTTTATCTTTTGTCAGAAGCCAGACGGAAAGGTTGCAAATGGTGATCACGTGACCTCAGGACACTGCCACAGTTATAAATACGTGCCCAGTTACCAAGTGACCGTAACAGAATAACAGAGTTGGAAGGGACCTTGGAGGTCTTCTAGTCCAACCCCCTGCTCAGGCAGGAAACCCTACAACATTTGGCACAGAAAACTGCTCCAAAAGTTGTATCATAATATCATTTTTAATTTAGGGAATGGGGAGAACTATTCAGGATCATTCTCCCTCTGGAAAAACATTTCTTCACCAACATATGGAAGGCATCCAAAATAACTACTTAATACAACCAAATTCATTTTAGTTTAGATACAATAACTCACTTTGGATTCACCGGACAGTGTGGTCCTTGTTATTAACTCTGTTATAATGCCTGATCCTGTGGTGGAAAATGGAGCAGCTCCGTATAGTGCCCAAAGCAGTCATCCAGTTGTAATAGTTTGATCACATGACCGTGGGGAATGCTGTGATGGTCGTAAGTGTGAGGACTGGTCATTAGTCACATTTTTCAGTGCCATTGTAACTTGCATTGTTTGCTAAAGAAATGGTGTTAAGTGGAGGCCTAGCGGAAAGGGTAACGCAAATTAAGCCTGTTTTGGTAGTTCCGGGTTTAGTGTATTTTGTCTAATACATTTTATTAGTTTATCAAAATATAAAGAGTGTGTGTGTGTAGCCTCCCTTTATTTATTTATCAGCACAAATACAACACAAATATAAAAAGGCAACATTAAAAATAAAAATATGGGTTTCTGCCTGCATGGTTTTCTGTGATGAGCCGAAGGACAGAAAGAGGGAGGAGTGAGCTCCCTCCCATATTTGGACATACCAGGGGTTGTAACACAAACACACACATATATATATATGTATGTATATATGTATGTGTGTATGTGTATGTGTATGTATATGTATATATATGTATGTATTTGTGTTACAACCCCTGGTATGCCCAAATATGGGAGGTTGTAACACAAATACATACCTATTTCCCAGGCTCAGCTGATAAGGAGGAGAGCCTGTGGCTTAGTGGCTAATACATCTGCCTAATAAGTAATACAGCCCAGGTTCAGTAAGGGTATGGCTAGCTGATGAGAGCTAAATAGCTTGAAATAGATCTATACTAGTATCCCTTTATTTATTTATCAGCACAAATACAACACATATATATGTATGTATACACACACACATACATATATACACATATACACACACACATACACACACACATACACACACACACTCACACATACATACATACCAGTGGTGGGTTTCAAATTTTTTTAGAACCTCTTCTGTAGGTGTGGCCTGCTTTGTGGGAGTGGCTTGCTGGCCATGTGACCGGGTTGGAGTGGCTTGCCAGCCATGTGACTGGGTGGGAGTAGCTTGGCAGTCATGTGATTGGGTGGGTGTGGCCAACTTGTAGAATGTGGTGAAAGTCACTTAACAACGCTCTTGCTTAGCAACCAAAATGTTGGCTCAGAAACTCTGGCATTTGAAGCACGCAAGTCTTAAAGCTGTCAAGTTACAAGACCTTTGCACCCCTAACCCTTTATAAAAAAAACCTCAGGGGTGTTCAAACTTGACAGCTTTAAGACTTGTGGACTTCAACTCCCTGAATTCCTCCTCCAGTCATGTTGGCTCAGGAACTCTGGCATTGAAGCACACAAGTCTTAAAGCTGTCAAGTTACAAGACCCTCGCACCCCTAAGCCTTTAGAAAAAAAAAACCCAGGGGTTTTCAAACTTGACAGCTTTAAGACTTGTGGACTTCAACTCCCAGAATTCCTCCTCTCACTCTTCATCTTGATGATGTGCGGACGGGCAGGGGGAGGGAGCTGGAACCGGTTCTAAACGGACTGTAGATTTGTGGAACCTCTTCTATAGAAGAGGTTAGAACTGGCAGGAACCCACCCCTGATACATACATGCATACACACACACATATATACATACACATACGCGCACACACATACACACACACACACATACACACACACATATATGCATATATAATATGTTTGTGTATGTGTATATACACACACACAATATTAAATAATAGAAAGTAATAGAAAACTAGAGAGTTTTGTTCTGAAAATTAAAAATAAAAAAATTTATTAAAAAAAAAGAAAACTAGAGAGTGAGGGATAAAGAAAAAAAAAGAGAAAATTTGATGTAAAGAGGAAAAAGGAAAGAAGTAGTTACCAACTTCCAACTCTATGTCTAACAACATTACAACCTCAACTTTTTACTTTTACACAATAGTACATTGCCATTTCTATAGCAACAAACCTATCTAATCAGCAAAAACAAAATCAGAGTTACAATAATTTTTTCCCCATTGCAAGCACAGAATCCGGAAGTGATTTCCAAAGAGAAACAAAATGAAATATATTTTCTTCTCTGGGTAAAAGAGTAAATTTAAATCATCTCTGCTTCTCCTTGCTGTGGGGAATAGTATATGCTTCTGTTTATTGAGGGTTTGATGTGTTGTGTATATAACCCTGGTAAAATAACAACACAAAGTAGACTTTAATATTAATTAATTAGTTCAAGACTGATAAAGTGATCACACAACTAATATTTTGAGGGGAATGTGAGTGCTTCTTTTTTCTTTACGTTACACTCAACATTGGAGGAAAATCCAAATAATGCTATGCTTGTAATGTTGACATCCTGATTGGCCATTAATACTGAGAGAATTTTTTTCACTTTTCTCTTTTTATTGGCAATCCTTCAAGCTTTCTCGGTGATAGAATGTTCATAATTTTAATCGTATCATAGAAAAATTACCGCATTGAAGCCTGCATTGAAATAAGATATTGTTATCAAGATGGATAACATTACGAGAAAAGCAGGGGGGAAATTACGCCGGAAACGTAGTTAAGCCTGTACTGGTAGTCCTTGAATTACGACCACAATTGAGTGCAAAATTTCTAAGCAAGACAGTTGTTGAAGTGAGTTTTTCTCCATTTTCTTCCCATGGTGGTGAAGTGAAACACTGCAGTTATTAACTTAGTAACATGGTTCTTAAGCGAATCGGGGTCCCCCTTGACTTCGTTTGCCCAAAGGTCACAAAAAGTGATAATGCGACCCCGGGATAATGCAACCGTCATAAATATGAATCAGTTGCCAAGCGCCTGAATTTTGGTCACATGATCATGGGGATGATGCAATGGTCATAAGCATGAAAAATGATAATAAGTCACTTTTTCCAGCACTATTGTATCTTTGAAGGGTCACTAAATGAACTGTTATAAGTCAAAGACTACCTCTAGCAGGAACACAAGAATGGGGTACAGTTCGTGGTGGATTTCGGCAGCCGCTACTGCGGGTTCACTCAGGGAAGCGCCACACGCGTAATGCGCGCTACGCTTGCATGCACAGTATGAAAATTACTCTGCGCATGCGCAGAAGTAAAAAACAAGATGGCGGCGCCAATGGCGCTGCTGGCAGAATCGGTTCGGGGGTGTGGCAAGCCTGAGTCACTGCCAGCTCCAGCGACTCACACCGCCAAGATACTACTGGTTCAGTAGACATCGACATTGACTCCACCCCCCCTTACTTCAGCTCCGCCCACAAGGCATCTTCTAATACAGGGGTCTCCAACCTTGGCCATTTTAAGACTTGTGGACTCCAACTCCCAGAATTCCTCAGCTGGCATGGCTAGTGGTGGCAGGGGGGGGGAGGATTCTGGGAGTTGAAGTCCACAAGTCTTAAAGCTGCCAAGGTTGGAGACTCCTGTACCATACGGGAGTGCGAGACCAGGGAACCAAACCATCCCTCCATTATTAAAATCATCCACAACCGACGTCTTGCTGGCTTTGACCTTAGCTAGAGAAACAACCTTGTCAGAAGGTGGTTTGGCCTTCACCCTCCCCGTTATCCCCACACCCCCACTTCAAAGAAGGAGAAGAAGGAGGCCCCCTGCCCACATTCCTCAAGAAATTTCCCCAGATTAGATTTGTAAATCAAAAACCAATATATAACATGCAAGAATTGATCTGTTTTATATTCCTCAGTTACATTTTGGTAAAGCACATTTAGAAGATTTAAAACGTATTTGCGCCTGCTGCTTCAGCCATTATATGCTTCAGCTGAGACATCTATTTGTGAGCCCATAAAACAGTCTCTGACTACCCATGTAAATTGTGTTCTCCACAATAAATTAGATGCATACTTGCAAAAATACATAACCGCCGTTGGTCGGCTTACGGTGGCAGAATACTAATGAGGTTTAAAGTTGCATTGTCCCTTTCTCAGGCCCAATTTAGCCTTTACATCAAAAATTATGAAGGGAAAAGCACTTTATAATCTTGCCGAGGTATAAAACAGCACTTAGAGAGAAATGGCTTCGTTCGCTTTGGAGATATCGGTATGAAGTGCGGTTGGGTTTGTACTTATTTTAGCGACAGAAATAAAGTAGACTCCAGGACAGTGTTGAGATTCAAGGTTTTTTTTTACTACCGATTATGTGGGCGTGGCTTGGTGGGCATGGCAGGGGAAGGATACTGCAAAATCCCCATTCCCTGCCCACTCATTGGGAAGGATACTGCAAAATCCCCATTCCCTCCCCACTCTAGGGGAAGGATAATCCAAAATCTCCATTTCCTCCCCACTCCAGGGGAAGGATACTGCAAAATCCCCACTCCCTCCCCACTCTAGGGGAAGGATAATCCAAAATCTCCATTTCCTCCCCACTCCAGGGGAAGGATACTGCAAAGTCCCCACTCCCTCCCCACTCCAGGGGAAGGATACTGCAAAATCCCCATTCCCTCCCCACTCCAGGGGAAGGATACTGCAAAATCCCCATTCCCTCCCCACTCCAGGGGAAGGATACTGCAAAATCCCCATTCCCTGCCCACTCCTTGGGAAGGATACTGCAAAATCCCCATTTCCTCCCCACTCCAGGGGAAGGATACTGCAAAATCCCCACTCCCTCCCCACTCCAGGGGAAGGATACTGCAAAATCCCCATTTCCTCCCCACTCCAGGGGAAGGATATTACAAAATCCCCATTCCCTCCCCACTCCAGGGGAAGGATATTGCAAAATCTCCATTTCCTCCCCACTACAGGGGAAGGATACTGCAAAATCCCCATTCCCTGCCTACTCCTTGGGAAGGATACTGCAAAATCCCCATTCCCTCCCCACTCTAGGGGAAGGATAATCCAAAATCTCCATTTCCTCCCCAATCCAGGGGAAGATTACTACAAAAATCCCCATTCCCTCCCCACTCCAGGGGAAGGATACTGCAAAATCCCCATTCCCTCCCCACTCCAGGGGAAGGATACTGCAAAATCCCCATTCCCTCCTTACTCCAGGGGAAGGATATTGCAAAATTCCCATTCCTTCCCTACTCCAGGGGAAGATTACGACAAAATTCCCATTCCCTCCCTAGTCTAGGGGAAATACACTGCAAAATTCCCATTCCTACCCCACTCTGGGGCCAGCCAGCGATGGTATTTGCTGGTTCTCCGAACTACTCAAAACTGCCGCTACCGGTTCTCCAGAACCTCTAAGAACCTGCTGAAATTCACCCTTGCTCCGGGATCAGCAAAGAGTTTGACATCTCCCTTCCAAATTTTATCAACGGGCAGTCCTCGATGTACGACCACAATGGAGCCAACATTTCTGTTTCTAAGTGAAACATTGTGAATTTTTTCCCATTTTACGAAAGTGCTTGCCACATTGGTTGAATAAATCCCTGCCAGTTGTTAAGTTACTAACCCGGTTGTGAAGTGAATCTGCCTTCCCTCTTGACTTTGCTTGTCCGAAGGTCCCAAAAGGTGATCCCATGACCCCGGGACACTGAGACCATCGTAAATATGAGTCAGTTGCCAAGTGTCTGATATTTGATCATGCAACAACGGGAATCCAACGCTCATAAGTGTGAAGAACGGTCATAAGTCACTTTTTTCCAGTGCTATTATAACTTTGAACGGTCACTAAGCGAACTGTTGTAAGTTGAAGACAGTAGTATGAGGACTATCTGTACTTTGTCTTTAGGGGGATGGGTGAAGGAGTTGGGCACAAGAGGAATGCAGAAAAAGGAATGATACCAGAGCGCAGAACACTAAGGTGGAAATCAAAATGGGGAACTCATCAAATTTGCAGATGACACCAAGCTGGCAGGAATAGCCAACACTCCAGAAGACAGGCTTAAGATACAGAAGGATCTTGACAAACTTGAACATTGGGCACTATCTAATGAAATGAAATTCAATGGTGAAAAGAGTAAGGTTCTACATTTAGGCAAGAAAAACGAAATGCACAGGTACAGTATAGGTGGTACCTTGCTCATTAGTAGTAACTGTGAAAGGGATCTTGGAGTCCTAGTGGACAATCATTTAAATAGGAGCCAGCCGTGTGCAGCAGTTGCCAAAAAAGCCAACGCAGTCCTAGGCTGCATCAACAGAGGGATAGAATCAAGATCACGTGAAGTGTTAATACCACTTTATAAGGCCTTGGTAAGGCCACACTTGGAATACTGCATTCTGTTTTGGTCACCACGATGTAGAAAAGTTGTGGAGACTCTAGAAAGAGTGCAGAGAAGAGCAACAAAGAGGATTAGGGGACTGGAGACTAAAACATATGAAGAACGGTTGTAGGAACTGGGTATGTTTAGCTTAATAGAAAGAAGGACTAGGGGAGACATGATAGCAGTGTTCCAATATCTCAGGGGTTGCCACAAAGAAGAGGGAGTCAAACTATTCTCCAAAGCACCTGAGGGCAGAACAAGAAGCAATGGGTGGAAACTAATCAAGGAGAGAAGCAACCTAGAACTAAGGAGAAATTTCCTGACAGTGAGAACAATGAATCAGTGGAACAGAAGTTGCCTCCAGAAGTTGTGAATGTCCCAACACTGGAAGTCTTTAAGAAGATGTTTTATAGCCATTTGTCTGAAGTGGTATAGGGTTTCCTGCCTAGGCAGGGGGTTGGACTAGAAGACCTCCAACATCCCTTCCAACTCTGCTATTGTATTGTAAAATAAATCAATTTTGCTATAGTTATAAACCAAATGGCCAAATTTATGATTCCTCACCTGATATCCAGATGCAAAGGTCTTTCATTAATGGGATTGACCAGAGGAGGTATTCAGCCGGTTCGAACCAGTTTGCCTGAACTGGTAACGGCGAACTGCTGGTGCGCCCGCCCACCCGCATTCAAAACGTCCTATGTAGCCTCCTTTTTGACGTCATGCACATGCATGCACGCTGCACACAAGAGCAAAGTGCATGCACGGAAGGAAAACAGCACCTATGTAGAAAAATATACTAAAAACAAACAAACAAAAGATGCCTTAATTAGGAAAAAAAAACCCATTCCTATTTTATTTGAAAATGAAATGTTTCTTCTGCAAAGAATAATGAATTCTCCTGCTAGTAACTGTTCTTCTAAGTGTCTAGGCAGATTCTCAAACATCCAGGCCATAATTGTCCTCAAAATTTGACCTGGTCCTAACCTTTCACCCCTTAAAATTGTGGATATAAAATGAGGGACCATTTTACCAAGAAGACAAGTAAGCTATATATCTAAGAGCTGTGGTGGTGCAGTGATTAGCGGTAGTTTTCAGAATTTGTTACCGCCGGTTCGCGGCACATGCTCCCAGCCTTCTGCACGTGCGCTTTGCTTGCCCTCACACCTGCTGCACATGCGCCCGACCTCAAAAACGTGACTACTGTATTTTTCGGAGTATAAGACGCACTGGAGTATAAGACACACCAGGGTTTCGAAGAGGCAAATTTTTAAAAAAAGTGTTTGCACTCTGCAAACTTCTGAAAAATGGCTAGTTTTTCACAAATATGGGCCCGTTATTCCCCCCCCCCCAAAAAAGGGCATGAAAAGCCTTTAGGAGGCTTGAAGAGTGCTCCTGGGGGTTGGGGGGGGCACAAATGTTATTGTCATATTAATAATTAACAATAATTTTTTAAATGTTATTGTCATATTAATTGGGTTTGTTTTTTTGGATATTTATCTAATTTCCTTTTAACTTTTGTGATATGTGTTTTTTAATGTTGTACGCCGCCCTGAGTCCTTTGGGAGAAGGGCAGCATATAAATCCAATAAAACAAACAAACAAACAAATGAGCAAAAAATAACCCGTTTTTCACAAAAACGGGCCCTTTTTGTAAAAAAAAAAAAAGAGCATAAATAGCCTCTAGGAGGCTTATAGAGTGTTCCTGGGGGCTGTGGGGGGCAAAATTGAGCAAAAAATGGCCCCCTTTTCACTCATTTCTGCCCTCCCCTGTCTCCAGGAGCTCTCTGAAAGCCTCTATAAGGGTATGCACGGTCATTTCAGTGAAGTGGGCAGGGTTTCGGGAGGCAAAACATGCTGTATTCAGTGTATAAGATGCACCCAGATTTTCAGCCTCTTTTTTTTGAGAGAAAAAGGTGCGTCTTATACTCCAAAAAATATGGTAAATAGGATGGCATAGAGCCCACCTGTGATTTCCATTACCAGTTTGGGGGAACTGGTCCGAACCAGCTGAGTGCCACCTCTGGCTAGAGTGCATTACTGCAGGCTATTTCTGCTGATCACCGGCTGCCAGAAGTTTGGCAGTTCAAATCTCACCAGGCTTCAATGTTGACTCAGCATTCCAACCTTCCGAGGTGGATAAAATGAGGGCCCAGATTGTTGGGGGCAAGAGCATGACTCTGTAAACCGCTTAGAGAGGGCTGTAAAAGCGCCGTGAAGCGGTATATAAGGCTGAGGGCTAAGAAGAACAGTACCAAAGGTCCTTTTTGGAAAGGCAACTGAATTTTCTTTGTTTTTCTTTGAAGACGTTTTGCTTCTCACCCAAGAAACTTCTTCAGTTCTGACTCAACAGTGGAGAATGGAAGGATTTATATTCCTGGCAGTCATCTGGTCATGAGGGAAATAAAAAGGGGGAAAGGCATAATCTCAAGATCTCATAGTTTGCTAGATATGAAAAATGAAATCTAACCCACTCTAGCAACTAAAATTAATTTACACACATTCCTTTGTTTTCAATATGTATAGCGGATGCGTTATTCAGAGGTTCCCGTGGCAGGTTAGAAATCCTTAGAAATAAAACAGTTAAAGCAACAAAATAAACAGGCGCGGAATTAAGTTGCAAGTCAATTTAAAACGCACAGTAATTAGCAAAACACTACTTAGAGTGGGCTCCCTCCGTATCAAGCAACATGACTGGGAAACGGTCCAACATCCTCAATGCAAGACTAAAATATCTAATTTTTCCATCACAGAAGGAACATAAATACAGGTAGTAGCTCTCAACTTACAACTGTAATTGAAACCAGAAATTATGGTTGTTATATCGTGGCAGTCATACGTTAAGGCAGGGGTCCTCAAACTTTTTAAACAGGGGGCCAATTCACGGTCCTTCAGACATGTTCAATATGAATATGTAGGAAGAGGGTGGTGGATCTTCAACCGGGCGTGCGGAAGGCGGCGGATCTGAAACAAAGGCGTTCCAAGTGGCAAAGATAATGGCAACTGCCTTACGCCTCTCGCGCAGCACCCCCTTCACCAAACGAGTCCCAACCTCCCGATTCCCAGGGCCGCTTCGGGAATCAGGCTCCGACCGAGACAGCAAAGGCGCAGGGCAGCATGTTTCCAAGATGATAGCGTCCAGGACAGAGGTGGGTTCCTACCGGTTTGATCAAACTGTAGTGGTTTGGTAGCCTGGGTCGCTGAAACTGGCAGCGACCCAGGCCTGCCACGCCCCTGAATCGGTTCTCCTGGTGGGTTTTTCTTCTGCACATGCGTAGAACAATTTTTATTGCACTGGCTGGCCATGCCCCCACCCGCTCCAACACTCACCCTGCCTCGCCTTCGCCATGTGGATCCACAGAATTGCCTCCTCCTGCCTACACACAGGTAAGCAGCATTTGCTCTAGCCTAGTCCCCCCTCCCCGCCAGCTGCAACCAAGGCCCCACCTGGTCAACTGGGTGACTGGCAGGGAAAGCGGCGAGCGAGCAGGCGGGTGGGCAAGCAGGGCTGGCGTGGCCTCCAATGTTTTGTCCGGCAGGGGTGGCGGTGGTGAGTGGTAAGGGAAGCAAGCTCCAGGTTGGCATCCCTGCCTCCTTCCTCCAAGAGCCGGCTTGGGGGATGGCAAGCCTCTCCTGCCGCTGCTCCCTTCCTTCCCTGCTCCTGCCGGACAGAGCATTGGAGGCCAGGCTGGTCCCGCCTGCCCACCTGCTGTTTTCCCTGCCAACCACCCAGTTGACCAGGTGGCGTCTCGCTTCATTCTCTTTGTGAGCTACCTTACAAAATGTCAGAAAATTCCCCACAGGGCAGAAGTTCACAACATTGCAGAGTGCCACTCACTTCCTACCAGGAATGGAGACCACCGGACTCAAGGCTACATGCATTTGAGGCGACATCTGCAGGACCGCAATGCAAGTAGCCTTCAAAGCACCCACAGCTGTCTTCTCGGGGTTCTGGATTACTCCGGTAGGGAAAGCGAGCGCCTAGACCCAGCGAGCCTAAAGGGGAGAAGCAGCTAAAGACAGCCAAGGGAGACTTCCTGCTTGGCGCTTCCAACTCCTTTCTCTCTCTTCTGAGGCAAAGCAGGCCATCAAGCCAAACTTCCCATGCCACTTTCTCACTCCTCCAGAGGGACCGGGCAGGCCAGAGGGCGGATGGCCATGGATGGGCGAGTAGAGGGGACGGCTGCGTTGAGGGGAGGAGGGGAAAATGCACCTATATAGGGTGCCCACCTGCTTGGGACCTGCTTCTTCCTCTCCCAGTTCTCTCTGCATGCCCGCTTTTATTCCTGCAAAACATGGCGTCAGCTGTGAGGAGGAGAAGCGGGGCGAGCAAGAGCAGTCGCAGTCCAACCCAGCCAACCTGAGTGGCTGAGAGGAAGCGTGGTGCTCGTCCGTCTCCCTAGCTGAGGTTCGGCTTTCTCTTCCCCCTGATTTCTCCCTGGCCACTCTCAACTCGCACCACGGCATCCACAGGCTTGCACGTGTGTGTGTAGGGCAGGCATGGACCATTCGGCGCTGTAGAAGCAGCGGCAATGGGGAGAGCGAGGCTTCTTTGCCAGCCTCCCAGCTGGCAAAACAGAAAATTTTGCCACCTACCCATGCCCACCAAACCGGTAGGAAACAATTTTGAAACCCATCCCTGGTCCAGGAGGACTGAATTGCTGCTTCTTTATCGGGCCTTGCTGCTAGAAAGCCAGGTTTTCAATGCCTATGGTTATACCAGTGGTGGGTTGTAGGCGGTAGACCCCGGTATGGGCGTACCGGTGCCTACCGGAAGCACTGGGTACCGTTCCAGTACAGTGCTCCATAGGGCCCGCCACCCTCCTTACCTGTATTTGAGCTCTTTGGCGCTCCCACCCATGTGCACGGAGTATACGGCGCCTGCGTGATGCGCCGCCAAGCAGCTGGAGTGTCGTGGAGCATCACAGGAGATAAGGACTCATGCGCACATTGCGCGCCTATGCGCGCATTCATGTGGTGGACACCGGGCCCTGTTGCACCACACCGGTTGCACCAGGATCTGAAACCCACCCCTGGCCTATGGTTATAGGTAGGAAGACGGGGGCATCTCGGGAGTGGAGCCTTCAGTGCCAAATCCCTCTTCTGCCCCCATGAAAATCATCCCCAACCCCACCCCACCCCCTCCAGTTAAATACGCGTAGGGTGATGGGGTTTGTTTTTTAATGGATAAAAAGCTTGTTATCAAAACCCGAGTGGAAGTGAGGATCCCTGCCTGAAGATGCGACCCACGGAGGCTGAAGGGTGGGGGCAGGCGGGTGGGTGGAGCTACATTTGGAGTATAAGACGCACCCAGATTTTCACCCTCTTTTTTAGTTGGGGGGGGGGAGATGCATTTTATACTCTGAAAAATACGATACTTATGACGGTCACAGTGCCCTGGGGTCACATGATCATCTTTTGTCACTTCCTGACAAGCAGAGTCAATGGGGAAGCCAGATTCACTTAACAACCATGTGACTCACTCAACAACCGCAATGATGCACAGAACAACTATGGCAAGAAAGGTTGCAAAATGAGGCAAAACTCACTTAACAAATGTCTCACTCAGAGACATAACTTTTGGCCTCGATTGTGGTCATAGGTCGAGAACTTATTTCCCCCTTTTTGCGGGGGGGAGTTGAAAAGTGATTTATTTCCCCCCAGTATGAATGCGAATAATATAACCGTATAAAAATGGAATCCAGTTGCCGGCATAACCTCATCTAAGCAGGCCTTGGATTCTTGCATAACTGACAAGGTGACAATAAAGGAGATTATTTGTAGCTCAGGGTTGAAATGAGTCGTCCTTGGCGCTCTCTCTTATTTTCTGGCAGACATTTCATTACCCAAATAGATTACACCATCAGTACTAATAAGGAGTGGGATTTGCTCCCAGTTTATATATATTCTTAATGGCTTACCCCAATGGTGCGTTGCTCTTACCGTCGCTACTGGTACGCCAATTGCAGTCTGTCCGTGCACGAGCCTGACCTGCGCTGTGCATGCATGCACAATCCACTGCCCCTGTGACACCCAGCTGCTTGTCGGGGCCGGTGCGCAATGTGCCTTTTGGCATAAAAATAGCCTATAGAGCGCTAGTGGGCAGGTGGGCCAAATGAGCTACCGTACTGCTACGCTCTCAGCTGATCCTGGCCACTATCGGTACGCCCGTACTGGGCCGTACCCACAGCAACCCACCACTGGCTTACCCCAGTGATGGCTAACCTTTTTGTTGTTGAGTGCCGAAAGTGCACACGCCCATGCAAGCATGCGTGACCCCCTCCATGCGCCCACCTCCATGCATGCACATCTCCTGCATGCCCCCCCCCCATAAATGTACAGCAGAGACATGAAAACCAGCTGGCCGGCGGGAGGTGCACGCATGCGCAGTGGAGCTGAGCTGGGACAACAGCTTGCGTGCTGGCAGAGAGTGGTGAGGATGGTCTTGGAGGTGTTTTGGTTGGACTGCTTTTACTGTTAGCTCGTTTGGCAGTTCCTTGATTGGGGTACTTTTTTTCCGCTTCTTGGTTGTTGGTCTGATGTTAATCTTGGAGTTAATCTATGCTCGTTTGGGTGCTGATTCTGGTGGAGAGTGTCTTTTTGTCCTTAAGGTGCTTTTTTCAAGAGGCAACTGGACTTTCTGGTTTTCCTTTGAAGACGTTTCGCTTCTCATCCAAGAAGCTTCTTCAGCTCATCCAAGAAGCTCCTTCAGAACCCAAGGATCTTCTTGGATGAGAAGTGAAACGTTGTCAAAGAAAAACCAAGAAAGTCCAGTTGCCTCTTGAAAAAGAACCTTGGGGATGTCATGCGTTAATTGTTTGCTAGCTGAACTGAAAAGTTACTGCGCAAGTCATAGGCCCTTATCAGCAATGATTTACTGTGCATGCTTCTTAACACGTTTCATATACATCACACATTCCAGAGACTTCTTTACTTTTGATCTTCTGTTCGTCTGCCAAGAAGGTGGACAACAATTGCTCTTGCCAAAATGTAACAATTAGATAGATTTGTTTATTTTCTTATTTTCATATTAAAAGTTTTGTTTTCATTAGAACATGTTCTCGGGTTTTTATTTTCGCTTTTTCTGAAGATATGCTGTTTGGAAAGCCGTCGATTCTAGACCTCGTTAGCTCAGGGTGAAATTTCCACTGAAAGGGGACAACCTTGACCTGGATCACTGAGAATCTCCATGGACTTTGGGTCTTTTGCAGGATCCAATTTGGGTCGGTCTTCTGAGCTTTCAGATTCATACTGCAGCCCATCTTCAAGGAACTTCTCTTCAGCAGAACTTGTACTTTGGGCTATTCTATGTGTAGTATTTATGTAATGCCTGGTTGTGTGGTTTTTTTTTTTAATTGGAGTGTTGATTCCCATTAAGTCATTGGCTGTTGTTTCCTTGTGCTTCCAACCTCTCTGCTCCTAAGTACTTGATAAGCTGTTGATAAATCAGCCCTTGTGTTAACTGACAAGGGACCCATTTCCCAGGCTTCAATCATTTCCCTGGCTATTTTTGTCCCTGCTCGGCCAACAATCTTAGTAGCTGCAAAATTGAAGGCATGTCCTTGTTCATTGAGCTGTGACACACACTACGAATGAGTTTGGATCTCCTCGTCTGATCACTCGGATGTGTCCTAGTAATCTGATGGTTATCTTCTGCCCTTGCAGTGGCAATCATTGCAGGGGATCTGGTAGATTACCTTGGAAGTATCTCCTGCCTCCAAGTGATCTTTGCACAGCATGATTTTGTTCCCTTTTTGGCTCTTTTGCACAGCTTTGTCAATATTGTTTATGTCTATCGATGGTTCATTTGTCAAACTGCCAGGCTTCTACAAATTTTCTAGCCATTTTTGGTCTTGGCTCGGTTCTAGGATGGTCCCAGTTGAAACTATAGTTAAATCTGTCCATATGTTGTGAAATTAAAGAGTTTAATAACATGTCTCCGGGTGGCAGTGGTGGGTTGCAGGCGGTACGCCCCGGTATGGGCATACCGGTGCCTGCTCGGAGCACCGGGTACCGTTTCAGTACGGTGCCCCGTAGAGGCCACCCGCCCGCCCATTGTCCTTCTCTGTGATGGGCCCAGCCCTCTGGAATGACCTCCCCCCCGACATTAGGACAACTACCAATCTCCACTCCTTCCTCACGAAACTCAAGACCCACCTGAACTACAACTATATTCTCTAATCCCCCCTGGACAATTTTAAATTTAAATTAACTATTTCTTGGGTATTTTAATTGTTTTAAATTTTATTGTGTTGTTTTTAACATGATTATTTATTTATGAATTGTACAATGTTTTTGATTACCTCCTCCTTGTCATTTATTCGTATATTGAGTTGTACGCCGCCCCGAGTCCCTTTGTGGAGAGGGTGCGGCCTATAAATTGAATAAATAAATAAATAATAATAATAAATTACCTGTCTTTAAACTCTTCTGTGCCTCCACACACCGCACGGCACATACAGCACCCAGACAATGCTCCACCAAACAGCTGGAGTGTCACGGAGGCTCACAGAAGCATCGCTGGAAGGTAGGACGGATGCGTGCGCTGTGCGTATGTGATCACCCTGCATGCATTGATGTGGAAGACGCTGGGCCCCGTTGCAACCGTACCAGTTGCAATGGGATCCAGAACCCACCACTGCCGGGTGGGATTGAAAAATGTTAGCAACCGGTTCTCTGACCAGATGCTGGGTGGGCGTGGCCATTGGGGCGAGGCCTAGTTGGCTTCCTGCACCATGACGGCAGGGGAGTGTTTTCTCCCCCCAGGATCCATAGGCTTTCCTTGAGCTGCCGGGAGGGTGAAAATGGCTTCCCCCGGGCTCCAGAGGCCCTCCGGAGGCTGAAAACAGGCCCGTTTCCACACTTCAGCTACTTCTGGTAGGCCCCTTTTTTCACCCTCCCCAGATTCGGAAGGTTTTACTTGAGCCTCCGGGAGGGTGAAAATGACTTCCCCTGGGCTCCAGAGGCCTTCCAGAGGCTGAAAACGGGCCCACTTCCGGTAGGCCCATTTTTCGTCCATCCAGAGCATTTGCATGGGCCCTGAACTTACCTGGCATGCTGAATTGAGACTCCTAGGAAGGGAGGGGTGGGATGGGGTGGGGCCAGCCTGTCCTTGTAACTACCAGTTTGGCGAACCAGATTAAAATCAACATCCGTTTCGCCCAAACCAGTCCGAACCGGCTGAATCCCACCCATGCTCCTGCTAGTTGGTCTTCTTGAATGCATTCTGTAAGTCTTTAAGCTCTTTAAAACTGACAAGTCGACCGAGACGTTTCTTTGAGTCAGCAAAACGTGGTCAACTGCAACTTGAGAAACATTTGGACTTTTACAGATTCATATACACGGATATGCTTGTCTCTGCGTTTGTGTGCATCGTTTGTGCGCGCACCTACTTATATACACAATTTTTTGTAGTACGCAACAATCGGGTGTAAACAACCAGCCTAGGGTGCCTTCGATGACATGCAGTGGTTTAAGACTTTAACACCCACCCACCCACCCCTACATGCAACCCCCTGAATCCAATAAAATTGCAAATTTCACTGTACTTCACAATATCCTAAATAAACATGAACAGCGTGCATTTCTTTCCCTGGCATCAAATATTAATCTGTCCATGGTTGGAAATGCATTTTCCATCTCGTCTGTGCTGGTGCTGGATAAACACCGGCGAGATTGCTATTCCAGACCTTTCATTCTCTCCCAGAGTCGAGAACATGACAAATTTCTTTCCTAATTACACCCGCCACTGTTTGCCTTCTAAGACTGTAAATCCTCCATCATGCAGGGGGTTTCCTCTCTTCGTGACCCTCCCCGATTTCATTTGGATTACATGCTCCTTTTCAGCCATGCAAACTCCTCCTGCATAGGCAAATGAGCTGCTAGTGATGCGAGCGAGGCGCATTTCACTGAGTTTGTGGAAGCCCCAATCCCAGTCAGTTAACAACAGGGACAATTCTTGGACCATCAAGGACAGAAGGAAGGAAGAGCTCCAGAACTGATTCTTTTTCAGTCAGTCAATCAATCAATCATACCACTTTATAATGCCTTGGTAAGGCCACACTTGGATTATGGCATCTAGTTTTGGTTGCTACAATGTAGAAAAGATGTAGAGACTCTAGAAAGAGTGCAGAGAAGAGCAATAAAGAGGATTAGGGGACTGGAGACTAAAACATATGAAGAACGGTTGCAGGAACTATGTATGTCTAGTTTAATGAAAAGAAGCACATGGGGAGACATGATAGCAGTTTTCCAATGTCTCAGGGATTGCCCCAAAGAAGAGGGAGTCAAGCTGTTCTCCAAAACACCAGAAGGTAGGACAAGAAGCAATGGGTGGAAACTAATCAAAGAGAGAAGCAACTTGGAACTGAGGAGAAATTTCCTGACAGTGAGAACAATTAATCAGTGGAACAACTTGCCTCCAGAAGCTGTGAATGCTCCAACACTGGAAGTTTTAAAGAAAATATTAGATAACCATTTGTCTGAAGTGGTGTAGGGTTTCCTGCCTACACGGTCCCTTCCAACTCTTCTCTTCTCTTCTAAACAGAATACAACTGGAAGGGATCTTGGAGGTCTCCATCTCTCTCTCTCTCTCTCTCTCTCTCTCTCTCTCTCTCTCTCTCTCTCTCTCTCTCTCTCTCTCTCTCTCTCTCTCTCTCTCTCTCTCTCTCTCTCTCTCTCTCTCTCTCTCTCTCTCCATCTATCTAACTACCTATATCCATCCCTCCCTCCCTTCCTCCCCCCTCCCTCATCAAACTATTTAATACATTCATTTCAATCATTCCTTTCTGCAGGCCCAAACGTGAGTTTGAAAACCTCTTCACCCATCCCAATGATCAGATTGGTTGTGTTGACATTGTTTAAACCTGCAGCTTTTTATACCAGGGAGGGCCCCGGTGTTTGGCTGCAGATAGGCTTTGATCGCTCCACTCTGCTCACCCCCAGCCCTCAACTAAACCCGAAGAATCTCCCCGCTCCCACCACCATCTGTAGATTCCACCATCTTAATCTGTACAGGAGAGATCCAATTAACATCAGATAGAGGCGATCTCTTCAACATGATTAGCTTCCTCTTAGATTCTTGAAAGGTTGCAGCTTAACCTTTCAGACATGGTCCACACCTTTATTACTGCGAGGGGTGGTGCCTGGGTCACCGGGGCCAAGATGAACCTCACAATCAAGTCACAATCATCTCAGGGACTCTGGACACCATTTTTGCTGGTTCAGAAACAGGCGGATTCTTGAATCAAGTGTTGCCTTCATGATCGAAAATTGAGCCCTGGAAAGCCATTATTTTAAAACACAAACACACAAAAACTACCAAAACACACCGGAGAATCTTTAGAAGATGCCTTCTTTTGAATCCCATTTGGAAGTTGCTCTTCCACATTATTTTTAATCAGTGGTGAAATTCAATTTTTTTTACTGCCGGTTCTGTGGGCGTGGCTTGAGGGGCGTCGTGTTGCTCGGTGGGTTTAGCTTGGTAGGCGTGGTAGGGGAAGGATACTGCAAAATCCCCATTCCCACCCCACTCTTGGGGCCAGCCAGAGGCGGTATTTGCCGGTTCTCCGAACTACTCAAAATTTCTGCTACCGGTTCTCCAGAACCTCAACATCAAAGATGATTAGGGGACTGGAGGCTGAAACATATGAGGAATGGTTGCAGGAACTGGATATGTCTAGTTTAATGAAAAGAAGGACTAGGGGAGACATGATAGCAGTGTTCCAATATCTCAGGGGTTGCCACAAAGAAGAGAGAGTCAAACTATTCTCCAAGGCACCTGAGGGTAGAACAAGAAGCAATGGGTGGAAACTAATCAAGGAGAGAAGCAACTTAGAACTGAGGAGAAATTTCCTGACAGTGAGAACAATTAATCAGAGGAACAGAAGTTGCCTCCAGAAGTTGTGAATGCCCCAACACTGGAAGTCTTTAAGAAGATGTTGGATAGCCATTTGTCTGGAATGGTATAGGGTTTCCTGCCTAGGCAGGGGGTTGGACTAGAAGGCCTCCAAGGTCCCTTCCAACTCTGCTATTGTATTGTATTGCAACCTGTCATAACCTGCTGTATTTCATTCTTGTTTTTAATCCTCCATCAATTCAACATAGATCATAACTTTGTGAATACAATGGGGGCTCAAAATGCGAGGAAAAAAAAGCAAGTTCTAGGAATAAAATCTAAGGGGCGAGTTGGGAAAAAGGAATTGAAATTAAATATAAAGGAGATAGAATGAAAGAATGACAGACAAACAGAGATGGGAGGGACCTTGGAGGTCTTCTAGTCCAACCCCCCGCTCAAGCAGGAAACCCTACACCACTTCAGACAAATGGATGTCCAACATCTTTTTAAAGATCTCCAGTACTGGAGCACCCACAACTTCTGGAGGCAAGTCGTCCCACTGATTAATGATTCTGACAATTAGAAAATTTCTCCTTAGGTTGCTTCTCTCCTTGCTTGGTTTCCATCCGTTGCTTCTTGTCCTGCCCACGGGTGCTTTTGGAAAATAACTCCCTCTTCTTTGTGGCAGCCCCTCGAATGCCGTGTTCCCCAAAAATAAGACAGGGTCTTATTTTCTTTTGCCCCACAAAATATGGCCTTAGGCTTATTATAGGGGGAGGACTTATTGTTTTGGGGTTGCCAGGCAGCTGCTCCCTTGCGAACTGGCTCCCGAAGAGCCGGGCACAGCCTCAGGGGCAAAGCAGCTATGAGGTGACCACGCTCACGAGCAGCCGCCTGCCAAACCCCCTCTCCAGCCGGGCAGAGCGCCATTCACTGACCTAGGGGGTATCTCTAAGGTGCCAAGGCACATGGCACTCTGCCTGCGCCCCAACTCATTCAGGATACCCCCTAGGTCAGTGCTTGGAGCTCTGCCCGGCTGGAGAGGGGGGTTGTGCAAGCGCCTGTTCCGCCCCCACTGCGCTCCGAGCATAACTTCTTCTCCGGCTTCCAAACTCTAAAACTCGGCTGCCGAGTCTTCCAGCAGCGCCCGCTCTAGGAGTGCGCTCTATGGTTGTGGGCTGGCTGCTGGTCAGAGAGTCTTCTAGACAGAGAATGTGCCAAGCCGTGGGAGCTGGGGAGTGGGGCAGAGCGCCACATGGCTTGGTGCTTTAGGGATACTCCCTAGGTCAGTGAATGGCGCTCTGCCTGGCTGGAGAGGTGGTTTGCTGGGCAGCTGCTCGTGAGCATGGTCACCTCATGGCTGCTTCGCCCCTAAGGCTGTGCCCGGCTCTTCCGGAGCCAGTTCGCAAGGGAGCAACTGCCCGGCAACTCCCCTCTCTGGCCAGGCAGAACGCCACTCCCCAATCTAGCGGTATCCCAAAGGCGCCAAGCAACGTGAGCACCTTTCCCCCGGCTCCCGTGGCTTGGCGCCTTCGGGATACCGCTAGATTGGTGAGCGGTGCTTTGCCTGGCCGGAGGGGGGGTTGTCCAGGGGGCTTATTTTGGGGGGTGGGCTTATATTTTTGCCCACGTGAAAAATGTGGCAACACGTTAGTTTCTGGACAGGTCATATTTTCTGGGAAACACGGTATTAGACCACTGCTCTCATGTCACCCCTCGTCAGTGGTGGGTTCCGGGCTTTTACTACATGCACGTATGCAGCACGTATGCAGCGCGCGCATGCGTACCTACTGCCCGTGATGCTCCGTGATGCTCCAGCTGCGCAAAAGCCCAGATCAGCTCAAATATAGGTAAGGAGGGTGGGTGGATGGTAGGGCTCTCCAGAGTGGTACCTGGAATGGTACCTGGTGCTCCCAGCAGGCACCGGTATGCCCGTACCGGGGCGTACCGGTCGTATCCCACCACTGCCCCTCGTCCTTCTTTTCATTAAATTAGATTTTGCCTATGGAGGGCGGCCACTCGAGGGTAAGACATGTAGGGCAAGAGCCGGCCGGGGCAGGTGGCAGACTGCAGCTATCTAGTGTTTAGTTTTGGTCTTTCAAATCTGTCTCCCATCCCAATACCAGTCAAACTCAATTCTGCTTAACTTCTGAGCTGGGATTGTTGTTGTTGTTGTTGATCATTGCACAATCATCCAGATGTTCAGTCTGGGTTTGGCATTTTTGTCTACCTATCAAGTCCTTATCAAGGACCTGGGATAGGTAGATCTGGATGTTGGACAGTGTTACATATATCATTGCAGGATGGAAGCTGTTCCAAGTAAAGCCGCCTTCTGCAATTGACTGATGGCCAATTTGTCAATGCCGCTGGTATTCAACTGGTGCTCCAGTTGTCTTGGGACTGCACCCAAGGCGCCTGTTACTACTAAAATAAAAGGTACATATGTGCTACATATGTGCTACTCGTTCCCGACTCTAGGTGACGGTGCTAATCTCCGTTTCAAAGCCGAAGAGCCAGCACTGTCCGAAGATGTCTCCGTGGTCATGTGGTTGGCTTGACTAAAAGCCAAAGACACACGGAACGCTGTTCCCTTCCCACCAAAGGTGGTCCCTATTTTTCTACTTGCATTTTTTACATGCTTTCAAACTGCTAGGTTGGCAGAAACTGGGACAAGTAACGGGAGCTCACTCCATTATGTGGCACTAGGGATCCGAACCGTCAAACTGCTGACCTTTCTGATCAACAAGCTCAGCATCTTAGCCACTGAGCCACTACGTCCCTCCTATTACTACTACTACTACTACTGATGATGATGATGATGATGATATGATGATGATGATGATTATAAACTTTTATTCATTAAACATGAAACTCAGTCAACTGAATATTCAAAATTTCATTACAAATACCATTGACTGGTGCTAATGGTTGATACGGTTTGCTGCCAGCGTCCTAGGTATCAACCAAGTACCTTCTTAAAATATAAGATGTTCTGAGTAGCGCAGTTTTTTGCAGTTCCGCTGGTGTTATTGCAGGAAGCTGCAATTTATGAATGTATCTTATAAAATTCTTGGACATGGTACCAAGTGCCCCGATGACAATGGGTATCACTGTTACATGCTTCATCCATAGCCGTGTAGTTTCGATGGCCAGGTCGTGATATTTCATGATTTTTTCTAGTTCTTATTCTTCGACTGTGGCATCTCCTGGTATTGTGATGTCAATAAATTGTACATTTCGGTCCTCTATGGCCATCATATCTGGCCTGTTGTGCTCCAAATGACGATCAGTTTGTATTTGAAAGTCCCACAAGATCTTCACCTTCTCATTTTCGATAACGTTTTCCACTTTATGTTCCCATGACTTTCTGGATACAGGTAAATCATATATTTACATAAAGACCAGTGGATTAATTTAGCAACTCGGTCGTGTCTAGCTTTGTAATCAGCTTCTGCTATTTTGCTGCATTCAGATATTACATGTGAAACAGTTTCGACTTTGTTATTACAAAGTAGGCAGTTTGGATTGTTGGTGGATTTTTGTATCTTTGCTTTCATGGCATTAGTTTGTAGTGCTTGTTCTTGAGCAGCCAGTATTAAACCTTCTGTTTCTTTCTTGATGGTTCCCATCTTAAGCCATGTCCATGTCAAGTTGTCATCACATTTTCCTTCAACGTTTTTCAAGTGCTGTCTATTATTATTATTATTATTATTATTATTATTATTATTATTATTATTATCATCATCATCATCATCATCATCATCATCATCATCATCATCATCATCATTATACGATTGTATCACAGCAGCCAGTTGTTTTGCCGGATTTGGCATTGATTACTAGTCGGGCCCCACCCAGGGGCCTAGGACGTCATAACGTATTTTCGTAATATACGTGCAGATCCAAGCAGTGCAGCTTTTTGCATTTGACTGATGGTGATTTTGTCAAGTTTTAACTGTTTTAAATGTAATTCCAGTGCTTTTGGAATAGCACCCAGTGTGCCGATTACCACTGGAATTACCACTGCTGGTTTGTGCCATAATCGTTGGATTTCAATTTTTAAGTCCTGGTATTTTGTGATTTTTTCATATTCCTTCTCGGCGACCCTGCTATCACCTGGTATTGCGATGTCTATGATTGTAACCTTATTTTTCTCAACCAGTGTGATGTCTGGTGTGTTATGCGCTAGTACTTTATCCGTTTGTATACGAAAATCCCACAGGATCTTGACCATCTGACTCTCGATGACTTTTTCAGGCTTATGTTCCCACCAGTTTGTTGCTGTTTTAATATTATAATTTTTGCACAAATTCCAGTGGATCATTTGTGCCACTGAATTGTGCCGCATTTTATAGTCAGTCTGCGCGATTTTTTTACAGCAGCTGAGTATGTGGTCAACAGTTTCATCAACTTCTTTGCAGAGTCTGCATTTGGCATCATCAGAGGATTTTTCGATTTTGGCCTTAATGGCATTTGTGCGGATAGCTTGTTCTTGCGCAGCCAGGATTAGTGACTCTGTTTCTTTCTTTAATGTACCTGTTGTTAACCATAACCAAGTTTTTTCACTGTCCACTTTATCTTTTATTTTTTCCAGAAATTGACCATGTAAGGCTTTGTTCTGCCAACTCTCCATTCTTGATTTTATCACATCTTTTCTGTATTCTTGTTTCGTCTGTTGGGCCTTCAGTAGATTTTTGTTCTTTACTTCGATTAATAGATGTTCTTGACTTTCTTTTAAATAATCAGCCAGTGCATGTTTTTCTTCTTCAACTATTTGCTTCACTTGTAATAATCCTCTGCCACCTGATTTTCGGGGCAGGTATAGTCTATCAGTGTCACCACGTGGATGTAAACTGTAGTGCATTGTCATTAGTTTTCTGGTTTTTCGGTCCAAAATGTCCAAATCAGTTTGTGTCCAGTTAACTATACCAGCTGTGTATCTTATAACTGGTATTGCCCAGGTATTTATGGCCTTGATTGTATTTCCACCATTTAATTTAGATTTCAAAATTTTCCTAACTCTGTTGGTGTACTCTCTCCTGACAATAGTTTTTACTTCTCCATGTTTGATGTTATCCAACTGCAAAATGCCTAAGTATTTGTAGGCTTCATTTTCGTTGCATTTAATTAGTTGGCCATTGGGCATTTCAATTCCCTCACACGTAGTGATTTTGCCCCTTTTTATGGATACAGTGGCGCATTTTTCCATGCCAAACTGCATTGAAATATCGGTGCTGAATACTCGGACAGTGTTTGTCAGTGATTGGATTTCTATTTCTGACTTTCCATAGAGTTTCAAATCATCCATATATAATAAATGTGAATTTTTTTCAGCTTCTTTGGCTGTTTGGTAGCCTAATTTCATTTTTTTAAGATTACTGATAGTGGGATCATCGCAATGATGAAGAGAAGAGGTGAAAGTGAATCACCCTGGAAAATTCCTCGCTTGATATTAACCATTCCATAGTTCTCATTCCCTACTGCCAACTCAGTTCTCCATTGTTTCATCGCCTTTTCAGTGAAGGATGTAATATTTTTACTAATGCCAGTTGTTTCTAAGCATTTTATGATCCAACTATGTGGCAATGAGTCAAATGCTTTTTTATAATCAATCCAGACCATATTCAAGTTCGTTTTTCTTTTCTTACAATTTTCTAATATCATTTTATCAGTTAGGAGCTGATCTTTTGTGCCCCTACTCCTTCTTTTGTTGCCTTTTTGCTCTACTGGCAAGATGTTGTTTGTTTCCAAATAATCCATAATGTTATCTGCAATAATGCCTGTGAGTAATTTAAAGGTTGTTGGCAAGCATGTTATTGGTCTGTAGTTTTCAGGTATTGTTCCTTTAGTTGCATCTTTCTGAATCAAGTATGTTTTTCCAGTTGTCAACCATTCATCAATTTGACCATTTTGTAAAATTTCATTCAGTTGCCTGGCCAACATTGCATGTAAACTGGTCAGATATTTTGAGCCAGAAACCATGTAATTGATCATTTCCAGGTGATGTCCAATTCTTTACTTTTTTTACTCGATTTTTGACCATCTCAGTTGTTATTTCTAATACTTGCATTTGTTTGTTACCAATGCTTTCCTCAAAGTCATGTATCCACTTTGCTTCCTTATTGTAGTCCTTTGCATTTCCCCACAATTCTTTCCAGAATTCAGCTGTGGCCTGCTTTTCTGGTTTTTGACTTTTGGTGCCACCATTCACATTAAGACTTTGATAAAAACGCCGTTGGTCTGATCGAAATTGCTGATTTTGTTTATATTGGATGATTCGTGCCTCATATCTTTCAATTTTTCTAGCTGTTGCTGTTATCTGCTGTTTTACAATCTCTACAGCTTCATTGATGTTTCTTGTATCCAATCTATACCTTCTGATTAGCTGATCTATGATTTTGTTGTTTTTAAGCCGTTGCTCACGCATGTTCTTCAAGTTGCTAGCATCTGCCCTTAATTTTTTGACTTTTTGTTCTAATCGGATTTTCCACTTTGGCTTTGATGCTTTTTCCATTGTGTGATTAGGTACTTTGATTTTAATGCCTAGTTCATTAGTGACTATTACAGCTGCACTGTACATTCACTGATTCGTTTCCAAGATGGATCCTGATTCAATTGTTGAAAGCACTGCATTAACCATTTTCATGATAGGACCCAAAATTTTCTTAGAGACAGTTTTTAATGATGGTAAACGTTGCCTTTCCTCCCTAGCCAGAAAATGCTCCATGATCTTGTCCTTCAGTTCATTTTGTTTTTGAGTTGGTTCATCAGTTGGTTCAATGGTAAGTAGTTCTGGTGGTAGTGTTGTAATTTCCTCTCCGGCAGCTTCCTCTGGGAGTTCTCCTATGATTTCTTTAGTTGTGTCATGAGTATCAGTTATTTCCTCTTGTGATGTTGTTGTTGTTTTTTTGCAATTTGCCTGAATTTCCTCAAGTTCAACTTCGCTAAACACTTTATTTCGCATAATAAATCGCCTTTGATCTGCTAGTCGTTGTCCACTAACATTTGAATCTGGATATTGTTGTTTCCATAAATCATACATTCGCTTTAAATAGCCTCTTTTTTTTGGCTCTGAGTTGTAATAACAGGCCATTATGGCACGATTTTCATCTGCACTATATTTCTGTCGTTTTGTTGGCTGGTCCACTTGTAGCCCACTTGTCGACGGATGCCCAGGGACCTCAACATCCGCCGCGGCCCTTGTTAACCCGCGCGACGACCGATGCGGTATAGAATTTTTATTCGTTTCTTTCACCATGTTGTATGGGTTGGCGAGTTTTTTCTCTCCTCCTATCTCATCCGGGCTTGGGACCGGCAATGGCGGAGTTGTTGTTGTTGTTGTTGTTGTTGTTGTTGTTGTTGTTGTTGTTGTTATTATTATTATTATTATTATTATTATTATTATTATTATTATTATTATACGATTGTATCACAGCGGCCAGTTGATTCGCCGGATTTGGCATTGATTACTAGTCGGGCCCCACCCAGGGGCCTAGGACGTCATAACATATTTTCGTAATATACGTGCGGATCCAAGCAGTGCAGCTTTTTGCATTTGACTGATGGTGATTTTGTCAAGTTTTAACTGTTTTAAATGTAATTCCAGTGCTTTTGGAATAGCACCCAGTGTGCCGATTACCACTGGAATTACCACTGCTGGTTTGTGCCATAATCGTTGGATTTCAATTATTATTATTATTAGCCAGTCTACTCTTGAGATCTGGCATTTTACATCTGTCTCCCACCCAAATGCCAGCCAGGCTCAACTCTGCTTAGCTTCTGAGCTTGCCTGCACTAAGTTGTGGTGCTGCCCCCTGCTGAGAAGTTAGGCTATTACCAAACCTTCAACAAATGGGAAAGATGGGTGATGACAGCTGGTCAGTGCAGATTGGAAAAAGGGCCAACCCAGCCAGCGAAATCCACCTGGGCTCCTTGGGGGAGTCACCAATGAGGGGAGCAGCAGCAGGCCGAATAAAGCTGCCAAGAGAGTAGCGGGGGTAGGGGTGGGCAGCAAAGTTTCTCCCTACAAAAAAAAACAACTACCAGCCGTTCTTATTTGAGTCAGAAATCACAGCCTTGCCTTCCCTCCTCCTAAAGGCTGAGGGTGGGGGGGACAGGGACAGAGGGACAGGGACAGCCGACCTGCTCAGCTGGAAGTCAGAAGCTGTCAGATGTGTTGATTAGCTGGTCGCCAGAAGACACGGAAAAAAAACTGAGCTTGTGGGGTTCCTGGAAAATGCATAGGTTGTGTTTGTGTGTCTGTGTGTCTATGCGTGCTCAAAGCTGTCAAGGTTGCAACAGGCATCTGGAGGGGGGAAATGGATTTTCTCTCCGGGCCAGCCCCCTTTTCCTTCCTATGGCTTCCCTTCGAAGGCTCTCTCACCCCGTGGCTCTCCATGGGCTGCTGGAAGTACACCGCTGAGAAATGCTTGTTGGTAGGTCGCTACTGGTTCCTTCCAGTTCAGACCGGTTCAGCTGAGTAGGTAGCAACTCGGCCTGCCACGCCCCCACACCGGTTCTATAGGTGGAGTCGCCATTATACGGAGTTGGGTGATACGTAGCCATAACAACATTCTTTCTAGAAAGCCAAGGTCATCCTTTGTCTCTGCACCTGGCCAGAACTGGATGGGTGGAACTGCCAGCATGGCAGTGGGAGATTTGACCATGTGATGGACTGGTGGGTGTGGGGGCAAGATCGTGAACTTTCAACTGGGTGGGGAAACCCTGGAAGCTTTCAGATTTGGGTTTTCCCAGATGTCCCAACATGGCTCTCTTAATAAATTGGAACTTTGAGCAATACTTTGCCTTGGACTCTGATTTATTTTTGGATGCTATTTGGAACCCGGACATTCTAACCATTTCAAACCCTGATCCTTTTCTCAGCTCTGTTGACCGTATTTGAAACACGGCAATCCTGTTTTGGTCGCCAGGATATTTAAAAGATGTTGAGATTCTAGAAAGAGTGCAGAGAAGAGCAACAAAGAGGATTAGGGGGATTGAAGGCTAAACCAAAGTTGCAGGAATTGGATTATGTCTAGTTCAGGGGTGTCAAACTCAACTTCACATCACAACGGTGGTTGACCTCGGAGGTGGGGATGGGGATGGGCAACTGGGTGGGCGTGGCCAGCTTGACGTCACTCCCCAAACTGCTGCCGTGTTTCCTCTTTGCATCGGGTAGACCGCAGAGGTGGGTTCCTACCTCTGCAGGCACGCGCGATGTCACCCCCAGGCCAAATCTTTGTGGCGTTTCTTTTGTGAGCTTCTGTTTCCCTGCAAAAGATGAAACGGAAGCTCACGAACGAAAAAAGATCTTACCTCTTGCTGTGCTGCTGGTGTTGGGATGCCCCGCCTCCTGCCAGCCAGCTGATCTTCGGATCTATGCTACCCAAGTCTGCGCATGTGCAGGCACACATCCACTAATGTGTGCATTTCCACAGGTCTTGCATTGGCATGCTCGCAGCTTTCAGTTTGGGCATGCGCACCCACAGTTTGAGCACTTGGTATCTAAAAGGTTTGCCATCCCTGCTAGAAGGTCTTCTGCCTTGGGCAGGGGTTTGGACTAGAAGACCTCCCTAGTTTTCTATTCTTGGTGAAGGACTAAGGGAGACATGACAGCAGTGTTCCAATGCTTGAGGGGCTCCAACAAAGTCGAGGAGGTCAAACTAGTTTCCAAAGCACCAAAACCTGAACGTTGGGCACTATTTAATACAACGAAATTCAATGGGGAAAAAAGTAAGGTTCTACATTTAGGCAAGAAAAATGAAATGCACAGATACAGTATAAGTGGTACCTTTCTCAATAGTAGTAACTGTGAAAGGGATCTTGGAGTCCTAGTGGACAACCATTTAAATAGGAGCCAGCCGTGTGCAGCAGCTGCCAAAAAAGCCAACATAGTTCTAGGCTGCATCAACAGAGGGAGAGAATCAAGATCACGTGAAGTGTTAATGCCACTTTATAAGGCCTTGGTAAGGCCACACTGTTGGAAGGGACCTTGGAGGTTTTCTAGTCCATCCTCCTGCCTAGGGAGGAAACCCTATACCGTTTCAGACAAATGGCTATCCAATATCTTCTTAAAGACTTCCAGTGTTGGGGATTTCACAACTTCTGGAGGCTAATTCTTCCACTGATTCATTGTTCTGTCAGGAAGTTTCTCCTCAGTTCCAAGTTGCTTCTCTCCTTGATTAGTTTCCACCGATTACGTCTCGTCCTGACTTCAGTTGCTTTGGAGAAAAGTTTGACTCCCACTTCTTTGTGACATCACCTGAGATATTGGGAGACTGCTATCCTGTCTCCTCTAGTCCT
This sequence comes from Natrix helvetica, assembly GCF_964273705.1. Classification (NCBI taxonomy): domain Eukaryota; kingdom Metazoa; phylum Chordata; class Lepidosauria; order Squamata; family Natricidae; genus Natrix; species Natrix helvetica. Next base: position 290,165,201 of record NC_138552.1, on the reverse strand, counting down.
TCTTTTCATTAAACTAGACCTACCCAGTTCCTGCAACCGTTCTTCATATGTTTTAGTCTCCAGTCCCCTCATCCTCTTTGTTGCTCTTCTCTGCACTCTTTCTAGAGTCTCCACATCTTTTCTACATCGTGGCGACCAAAACTGAACGCCGTATTCCAATGTGAAGCGGAAACATGCCAGCACTTTGGGGAGTGACGTCAAGCTGGCCACGCCCACCCAGGTGGCCACACCCAGTGAGTGGCATTGAGTGGGCTCCGCTTGCCCAACCCCCCCCCCCAAGGTCAACCACAGCCCTGATGCGGCCCTCAATGAAATTGAATTTGTCACCCCTGGTGTAAGGTCCCTTCCAACTCTATGATTCCATGTTCTGTCTTCCTTCCAGCCCTATGATTCTTCTTTCTTGCCTCTATGCTCTCCTGACCCTCTCTCCTGTCTGTCTGTCTGTCTGTCTGTCTGTCTGTCTCTCTCTCTCTCTCTCTCTCTCATAAGCAAATTCCACCCACCTGGAATGTCCGGTCAAAATGAAGCAATTATGGGTCCCTTGATTTGGCAAGGCTCGGTTACAACACCGCTTTTCCGCCAGCTGGTTTTCAAAGCAGGCCTCTCAAGTGGAGACAGGAGTGGCTGGAAAGCCATTATCCTCGCCGCTGTAATTTATTCAGCCCAGGATTCAAACTGCCCATTATCCGGCGTGCATGATACCACTTCTCCTCTCGGGGAGCGCAAAGGTGCCTGGATCTATTTTCCAGGATCTAATGTGGCCTGCATTTCAATGAGGAAAGGAACAAGGGTGTGGGAGGGGGGGAATGGGGGACAGGTGGGGGGGTAATGAGAAGGGAGGCTGCCTACGGTTACATAAATACAGCCATGCAAATCAGCAGGAGACGGATAAATATTTTGCATGGATGTTCCAAACAACGGGATGAGATCCTTTGACTAGGAACCTGAAGTAATTTGCTAAAAGGTTCGGAAACGGGCCCCGCCGTTTGGTTGCAGTTGGAATGAAATGGCTTTTGGGCTGATGTCTTGCTTCAAAAGACTTGAATCCTGCAAAGATGGTCTACTTCCAGGATCTAACCAACTTGTTTCAACCATTCTATCATCTATCTATCATCTATCTATCTATCTATCTATCTATCTATCTATCTATCTATCTATCTATCTATCATCTATCTATCTATTTATCTATCTATCTATCATCTTTCTATCTATATATCTTTCTTTCTATCTATCTATCTTTCTTTCTATCATCTATATCATATATATCTGTCTGTCTGTCTGTCTCTCTCTCTCTCTTTATCCATCCATCTTTCTTCTATCTATCTATCTATCTATCTATCTATCTATCTATCTATCTATCTATTTATCTATCTATATCTATCTATCTATCTATCTATCTATCTATCTATCTATCTATCTATCTATATCTTTCTTTCTTTCTTTCTTTCTTTCTATCTATATATCTTTCTATCTATATATCTTTCTATCATCTATATCATATATATATGTCTGTCTGTCTGTCTCTCTCTCTCTTTATCCATCCATCCATCCATCTTTCTTCTATCTATCTATCTATCTATCATCTATCTATCTATCTATCTATCTATCTATCTATCTATCATTGATCATCTGTGGATTGACACACTTATATGCCATGTCCTGGATAGAAGGGAGTGAACTGCCAATAATCTTTTCTGCCATCCTCACTATTGAATAGAGTACAGTAGAGTAGAGTAGGGTAGGGTAGGGTAGGGTAGGGTAGGGTAGAGTAGAGTAGAGTAGAGCAGAGTAGAGTAGAGTAGAGTAGAGTGAGAAGAGAAGAGTTGGAAGGGACTTTGGAGGTCTTCTAATCCAATCCCTTATACAGGCAGGAAACCCTATACTATTTCAGACAATTGGCTGTCCTATCTCCTCTTAGAAACTTCCAGCGATCCACTGATTAATTGTTAACTGTTGTTAATTGTTAAATTAACTGTCAGGAAATTTCTTAGATCTAACTTGTTTATCTCCTGGATGAGTTTCCACCCATTGCTTCTTGTCCTGCATTCAGGTACTTTGGAGAATAGTTTGACTCCCTCTTCTTTGTGGCAACCCCTGAGATATTGGAAGACTGCTATCATGTCTCCCCTAGTCCTTCTTTCTATTAAACTAGACCTACCAAGTTCCTGCAACCGTTCTTCATATGTTTTAGTCTCCAGTCCCCTCATCCTCTTTGTTGCTCTTCTCTGCACTCTTTCTAGAGTCTCCACATCTTTTTTACATCGTGGCGACCAGAACTGAATGCAAATATTCCAAGTGTGGCCTTACCAAGGCATTATAAAGTGGTATTAACCCTTCACGTGATCTTGATTCTATCCCTCTGTTTATGCAGCCTAGAACTGTGTTGGCTTTTTTGGCAGCTGCTGCACACGGCTGGCTCATTTTAGGGGGGACTTGCTGAGACTCACAGCGGAAGTTTCTTTTGCGAAGGCTTTGGAGACAGTAGTTAAGACAACTGCATTGTGGACAATTTCACTCTTGCCAACAAAACCGCCTCCGATCCTCCGCTTTTGTGACAAGATTTCAGGAGCTGCCAGTGCACTCCAGCTGTCCAGTTATTTAGGTGACTAATTAGCCCAATTAATTAAGAACTTTCACGGTGACACCCAGGGACCTGAAAGAGCAAGGAAGAGGTCAGAAGGAAAGATGTGTTTCGCCAGAAGAAAAGAGGCAATAATTAAAAGACAATCAGAAGCAGCTCCTGCTTTTCCGGCCCCACTAATTACACATTAAAAAAGATGTTAGGCATCTGGATGGATGCCTGGATAGGTTTCCAAGAAACCTCAAGCCGATTGAGATCGGAGAATAGGATCAAATCTGTTCCCCTACCTGCAAGATTTTATTTTCTTTTTTGCTTAATGAGGAGGCTTCAGATTCAGAAGAGTGAGAATAGGGTCCGATCCACTTGAGAAAATTTCTCCTTCCTTCCTTCCTTCCTTCCTTCCTTCCTTCCTTCCTTCCTTCCTTTTGCTGTTTCTTTTCTTCCTTCCCTTCCTCATTTTTGTTTTCTGTCTTCCTTCGCCCCTCCTTCCCTTCCTTCTTCTTTCCTTCCTTCCCTCTATTCTCCTTCCTTTCTTCCTTTTTCTGTTTCCTGTCTTCCTTCGTGTCTCTTTCCTCCTTTCCTTCCTTTCTTCCTTCTCCCTTCCCTCCCTCCCTTCCTTCTGTTTCCTTCCTTCTCTCTATCTTCCTTCCTTCCTTTTTCTGTTTCCTGTCTTCCTTCTGGTCTCCTCCCTCCCTTCCTCCTTCCCTTCTTTCCTTTCTTCCTTCTGGACTCCTCCCTCTCTCCTTCCCTTCCTCCTTTTTCGGTTTCTGTCTTCCTTCCTGTCTCCTCCTTCCCTCCCTCCCTTCCTTCGCCCCTCCTTTCCTCCCACCCTCCCTTCTTATTTCCTTCCTTCCTTCCCTCTATCCTCCTTCCCTCCTTTTTCTGTTTCCTGTCTTCCTTCCTGTCCCTCTCCCTCCCTCCCTCAGTTTCTCCTATCTCCACCCCTATTGGGACTCTATCCACTTAACGACCTGCCCAATCACTTAACAACTGCAACCAGAAGTGCTGGGATTGCAGCCATTGAGAGAAGCAGTCAAGTGAGCAGTCAGGCAATGTCTCACTTAAGACCACCTTGCTCAGCAACCAAGATTCTACTTTGATTGAACAGCCTGGTCCTAAGTTGAAGACTTCCTATAACTTCCATTGACCCTATAATCACTTGGTTTATTTCCTTTTCCTTGTACCTTCATCACAGGGTGTGCCCATTTTACTTAAAAAAAAACAACCTCCAGTGATGGAGCATCCAACAACTTCAGGTGGCCAGCTGTTCCACCGATTAACTGTCCTTACTGTTAGGAAGTTTCTCCTTAATTCCAGGTTGCTTTTCTCCTTGATTAGTTTCCATCCATGGTTTCTTGTCCTGCCCTCAGGTGCTTTGGGAAATTGTGCAAACGCATCAGAATAAACTCTGTCAAACCTTTACATTTCCCTATTATTCATCGCCCCCATTTTTCTCCTGTCTAGGCTTCATCCCTATTTATTTTTTTTAGCTTCCTTTTTTTAAAAAAAGAAAAAAAAAGTCTGCCTTCCATTTCATTGTCACTGAGGTCCTGCTTAATCAGCAGAGAGTCTCCGAAGTGGAGCCTACTCCTTTGAAAGGATCAGATGCTAAAATTAACATGCAAATCCATTTTCGGTTTGAAAAACACTGTTGACCGAAGAGAAACTCCTTGTTTGCTCTTTGGAACAAACATATTGGTTAAACATACATTTTAAAACACAACAAACACATGTAAAGGGATGTAATAGGGAGGGAGGGGAACGTGCTGTGAATACTAATGAAACAGCTGGATGATAAATACTGATTTCGGAATGGACCGTTATAGCACAGACATCCAGTGCAGGGCTCCTGAACAGGAAGTCCCATTCTGTTCAACAAGAATTACTCCTGGGTAATAGGGCATACAGGATGCGGTGGCTCAGTGGCTAAGACACTGAGCTTGTCGATCAGAAAGGTCGGTGTTTCGGTGTTTCGACTCCCTAGAGCCACGTAAAGGAGTGAATTCCCGTTCCTTGTCCCAGCTTCTGCCAACCTAGCCTTTAGGCGTTTTATGATCACTCGAGCAGAGTTAAGCAAGGGTTAAAAGCCTTAAAATTCCTGATGTAGGTGAGGCAGCAGTTCTCCTGCCTCATAGTAGAGGGCACTTTTTTAGAGGCTTTTTTAAACAGTTAAGCAGAGTCATTCAGGGAAGCCAGGCAAAGAGCCATGCTGTAGCACACACACTTTCCCCCAGCCTCTTTCTTTTGGAAGGCTCGGATCGGTTCCCCTCCGGCTTCTCTTCCTCTCCTCTCACCCCAGCCTGCCAGCAGGAGGTGAGTGGGTGGGCTTTATTGCGTTCCAGGCATTTCCCACCCAGACAGCAGGCTGCATTTGCAATGGTGGAGGTGTTTGGGGAAGGCAGCAGGGGAATGGGGGGGATGGCAGAGGAGCTGCTTTCAAGCTACTGGAAAAGATACTCAATCCAACTTTTGTGTGTGTGAGTGTTTGTTTGAGAGTGAGTGAGAGAGGGAAGGGGGTAGGAGAAATAGTCCAATCCAACATGTGTGTGCGTGTGTGTGCGCGCACGTTTGAGAGAGGGGGAGGAAGGGAGAGAGGGAGGAAGGAGGGAAAGGGAGAAGAAAAAGAAAATGAAAAAAAGGAAACTTATTTCACAAAGGAGAAAAACAAATGCTGTCACTTTAAATCGGAACTGAGCATGCCTGGCTGTGGAATTCTGGGAGTTGAAGTCCACAAGTCTAAAAATATTTGAAACCCACCATTGTGTCAGTGCCTCGTCAGCCATAAACCTCACCACACGTCACTGCTTTGGGTCAATCACCAGGAGATGGAGAATTCTAATCCTGCTTTAGCCATAAAAGCCGGCTGGGTGACTTTGGCCAATCACCAGCAGACTGTGAATTCTAGACCCGCTTTAGCCATGGCAGCCAGCTAGGTGACTTTGAGTCAATCACCAGGAGATGGAGAATTCTAGTCCCACCTTAGGCTTTAGAAACTGGCTGGGTGACTTTGGGCCAATCGCCAGGGGAAGTGAGTTCTAGTCCCACCTTATCACCAAGAGATGGAGAATTCTAATTCTGCCTTAGGCACAAATTCAACTGGGTGACTTCAGGCCAGGCCCTCTCTCTCAGCCCTACCCACCTCATGGAGTTGTTGCTATGGGGAAAATAGAAGGAGGAAGGTGTGTTGGATGCGTTCACAGTCTTTGGTTGTTTGTAAAAAAAAGACAAAGGCGGGATTTAAATAAGTAAATAAATAAAAAAAACCTTATTGTGGCCTGCCAGCAGCCAGTAAAGTTGCCGGCAGAGGTTGGGGAGGAACAGGGGCCAGTCCTGAGGGCTGAGGAAAGCTTGGACGAGGGCTCTGTGTCAGATGCAGAGAGGGAGCTAGACAGCAGTGAGGCAGAAGAACAGCTGGAGCCTGTTCCCAGTGTGCGCATGTGCAGAGCTGCTAGAAGTCAAGAACAACTCAGAAAGCAGGATGGACTTGGGAGTAAAGCCTTGGAGGTGATTGGCCCTTCCCATAGGAAATAAAAGAGGAGCCAACGGGGAGGGGGCTTTTGCAGGAAACAATGCATTCATTCGGTTGTGTCAAGAGTGGAAAATTCTGTTTGTGACTATAAGAGAACTCTGGGCCAAGTGTTGCTTTCCCCTGTGTTTGGAAACTAGCTATCTGGCAGCTCTCCAAACGAGATAAGGTGTGTGTGGATAAACATTCCTCTGAAAGACTGTTTGCTAAGGCCTTGCTGACTGTGAATGAAAGGAATTCACAGTCGTGTGAATAAAAGAGGTTTTGCAGGGACCAAGACTTTGCTTCTTGCTTTCTAAGGAATCCTGGGTCAGAACAAACCTGGCCATACTTTGAGCAAGTTTCTCTGTTGGAGAAGCGATACATTTCAGTTTTCGGTCTCAATCGAAACCTCTTATATCACACAGACACACACACTCTTTCCCCAAAATAAGCAGCTCCAAAATCTGTTTGAGCAATGCAAGCCCAGCCGGATGTGAAGGCTCCCTCTGCTGCCTCCCTATGTCTAAAGATGCTCTTGTGACCTCCGACCTCTGGCATCCACCATCACAGGAGTTGTTAGATACTTGTTCTAACTACAGTGGTTTCCACCCAGGTCCTCTGTTCCGCCGGGAACCGAGGTTTAATCCTATTGGTCAAAGGGGCTGCTGTCAGAGTCAACTTTTGCTGGATTGTTCTCACTTGTTGCACTTAATAAAGAGCTGTTGTTACCGTTGAGCCTGTATGTGCTTATCCATTACCCCAATCTAACAGGAGTCTTACAACGTTTACAATCCCAAAACAAAAGCAGAAATGGCAGGAAGAAGGAAGGAGGCTAAAACTGGGATTGGGGCGTGTGTGTGTGTGTGCGTGTGTGTGTGTGCGTGTGTGCGCGTGCACCAGGATTCATCTTGCAAGCTGACACCTCCCGTTAATTAACGACTTAAAAATCAATGGCCGAGAGGACAGGTAGCAAACGACCCTTCAGAAGGGCCTGAGATTGTCTCCTTGTCTTTGGGAAGAAAATCATATATATAGTAATGGGAGAGAGAAAACGCATTTGTGGTTTGACGTGAGGAAGAAGACGGAAGACAGAGCTGGGGTCTTGTGAGAGGCCACCTTATTGATTGCTTCCTGTCCCTATGGGGCCCTGCTTTTTCAAATAATAATAATAATAATGACTCGAGCTGTTGAGCTACCAACCAGCTCCAAAGGCTGTGAATCTCACCAAAGATTAACCAAACAACAACAGCAGCAGCAACATTGAAGGAAAATGTGATAACGACATGGACATGGCTTAAGATGGGAACTATCAAGAAAGAAACAGACTCAAACTCAACCCCTCCAAGACCGAGTGGCTGTGGGTACCGGCACCTCGGTTCAGCCAGCTGACTCCATCGCTGGCCATAGGGGGCGAACAGCTGTCCCCCGTGGAGCGGGCGCGCAATTTGGGCGTCCTCCTTGATGCCCGGCTGTCAATGGAGGACCATGTGGCAGCCGTGGCAAGGGGGGCGTTCCACCAGGTCCGCCTGGTGCGCCAATTGCGCCCCCTACTGGACCGGAGTGCCCTGCGCACGGTCACTCATGCGCTGGTGACGTCTCGCCTGGACTACTGCAATGCCCTCTACATGGGGCTTCCCTTGGGACGCATCCGGAGACTGCAGCTAGTTCAGAACGCAGCCGCGCGGGTTATTATGGGAAGTACTCGTTACTCCCACGTAACACCTCTCCTGCGCGAGCTGCACTGGCTACCTGTGGCCTTTCGGGTGCGTTTCAAGGTATTGATTACCATCTTTAAAGCGCTCCATGGCATAGGACCTAGTTATCTGCAGGATCGCATCCTACCACACACGTCCCTGCGACCTATCCGCTCACACAGGGAGGGGCTCCTCCTGGTGCCGTCTGCTAGGCAATGCCAGCGGGCGACACCTAGGAGTAGATCCTTCTCTGTGATGGGCCCAACCCTCTGGAATGACCTCCCCCCGGACATCCGAACTACCACCGACCTCCGTTCCTTCCGGCAAAAGTTAAAGACTCACCTATTTCAATCAGCTGGCCTGGCACTTTCTTAGTTTTACCTCCCGGGGATTTATTCATTTTAATTGGGTTTGGGGTTTTAATAGTGATGTTTTTAGGATTAGAATATATTTATTTCTTAGTACAGCCTATCTCCCCCTCCAAATGTATCTTAAATGTATTTTATTATTATGACTGGTTTTATTTGTATTGACTGTACACCGCCCCGAGTCCCTTTTTGGGAGAGGGGCGGTCTAAAAATCTAAGAAATAAATAATAAATAAATAAGAAGGTTTAATACTGGCTGCTCAAAAACAAGCACTACAAACTAATGCCATGAAAGCGAAGATACAAAAATCCACTGACAGCCCAAACTGCCGACTTAGCAATAACAAAGTCGGAACTGTTTCACATGTAATATCTGAATGCAGCAAAATCGCACAAGCTGATTACAAAGCTAGACATGACCGAGTTGCTAAATTAATCCACTGGTCTTTATGTAAAAAATATGATTTACCTGTATCCAGAAAGTCATGGGAACCTAAAGTGGAAAACATTATCGAAAATGAGAAGGTGAAGATCTTGTGGGACTTTCGAATGCAAACAGATTGTCATTTGGAGCACAACACGCCAGATATCATGGCTGTAGAGGGCCGAAACGTACAATTTATTGACATCGCAATACCAGGAGATGCCAGAGTCTAAGAAAAAGAACTAGAAAAAATAAGGAAATATCGTGATCTAGCAATCGAAACTACTCGATTATGGATGAAACATGTAACAGTGATACCCATTGTCATCGGGGCACTTGGTACCATGTCCAAGAATTTTATAAGATACATCCACAAATTGCAGGTCCCTGCAATAACACCAGCGGAACTGCAAAAAACTGTGCTAATTGGAACATCTTATATTTTAAGAAGGTACTTGGTTGATACCTAGGACGCTGGCAGCAAACCGTATCAACCATTAGCACCAGTCACTGGTATTTGTAATTTATTTTTGAATGTTTAGTTGGCTGAGATTCATGTTTAATGAATAAAGTATAAATAACAATAGCAATAATAACAATAACAACAACAACAACAACCCTTCCGAGGAGCTTTACCTTGTCGTGGTGGAGGGGCTTGCTCGCTCTAGTGATACAATAATACAATAATACAATAGTAGAGTTGGAAGGGACCTTGGAGGTCTTCTAGTCCAACCCCCTGCCTAGGCAGGAAACCCTATACCGTTTCAGACAAATAGCTATCCAACATCTTCTTAAAGACTTCCAGTGTTGGGGCATTCACAACTTCTGGAGGCAAGCTGTTCCACTGATTAATTGTTCTCACTGTCAGGAAATTTCTCCTCAGTTCTAAGTTGCTTCTCTCCTTGATTAGTTTCCACCCATTGCTTCTTGTTCTACCCTCAGGTGCTTTGGAGAATAGTTTGACTCCCTCTTCTTTGTGGCAACCTCTGAGATATTGGAATAATGCTATCATGTCTCCCCTAGTCCTTCTTTCTCTTAAGCTAAACATACCCAGTTCCTGCAACCGTTCTTCATATGTTTTAGTCTCCAGTCCCCTAATCATCTTTGTTGCTCTTCTCTGCACTCTTTCTAGAGTCTCCACATCTTTTTTACATCGTGGCGACCAGAACTGAATGCAGTATTCCAAGTGTGGCCTTACCAAGGCATTATAAAGTGGTATTAACACTTCATGTGATCTTGATTCTATCCCTCTGTTGATGCAGCCTAGAACTGTGTTGGCTTTATTGGCAGCTGCTGCACACTGCTGGCTCATATTTAAATGGTTGTCCACTAGGACTCCAAGATCCCTTTCACAGTTACTACTACTGAGTAAGGTATCACCTATACTGTACCTGTGCATTCCGTTTTTGTTGCCTAAATGTAGAACCTTACTCTTTTCACCATTGAATTTCATTTTATTAGATAGTGCCCAATGTTCAAGTTTGTCAAGATCCTTCTGTATCTTAAGCCTATCTTCTGGAGTGTTGGCTATTCCTGCCAGCTTGGTATCATCTGCAAATTTGATGAGTTCCCCATTTATTCCCTCATCCAAATCATTGATGAAGATGTTGAAGAGTACTGGGCCTAAAACAGAGCCTTGGGGTACTCCACTGCATACTTCCCTCCATGTAGATGCAGTTCCATTGAGAACTACACGTTGAGTGCGGTTGGTCAGCCAGTTACCAATCCATCTGGTGGTGATGCTGTCTAACCCACATTCTTCTACTTTATCTAGTAGTAGGTTATGGTCTACCTTATCAAAAGCCTTACTGAAGTCCAAGTAAACTATATCAACGGCATTCCTCTGGTCCACTAATTTTGTCACATTATCAAAGAATGCAATAAGATTAGTCTGGCATGATCTGTTTTTGACAAATCCATGTTGGCTTTTGGCTATTACTTTGTTTGCTTCTAGGTGTTCGCAAATTCGTTGCTTGATTATTTTTTCCAGAATCTTTCCTGGTATTGAGGTTAGGCTGATAGGTCTGTAGTTTCCTGGATCTAATTTTTTCCCTTTTTTGAAGATGGGAACCACATCAGCTCTTTTCCAGTCCTCTGGTAGTTCCCCGGTGTTCCAGGATCTCTGAAAGATATAATTCAGTGGTTCTGAGATCTCGTCTGCTAGTTCCTTCAGAACTCTGGGGTGTAATCCATCCGGTCCTGGTGATTTGAACTCATCTAGGGTAGACAGGTGCTCACTTACCATTTTCTTCCCTATTTCAATTTGTGTTCCTAATTTTGTGGTGCTGCTTTTGATAGGTTGGACTGTTTTATCCCTTTGTGTAAAGACAGATGCAAAACATGAGTTAAATAGTTCTGCTTTCTCCCTGTTGCTTGTCACCTTCTTGCCACTTTCTCCTAGCAATGGACCAATTGTTTCCTTAACTTTTTTCTTGTTTTTAACATGTTGGAAGAAGCTTTTTTTGTTAATTTTTACTTTTGTGGCAAGCCTTTCTTCATTGTGAGCCTTAGCTTTCCTCACTTCATCTTTACAGGCTCGGGCTATTTGCTGATATTCTGCCTTAGTTATGTCCCCCTCCTTCCACTTTTTATACTTACTTTTTTTGTCTTTCAGTTTGTCAGATAGTTGTTTATGCAGCCATGCTGGTTTCTTTTGGGAGCTGTTGTTTTTCTTCTTCATTGGTATTGTGTTAGACTGGGCTTTTCTAATCTCATTTTTCAAAATTTCCCAAGCTTCTTGAGTTGTTTTCCCCTCGAGGATTCTCATCCATGGAATTTTTCCCAAGCTCTCTCTAAGTTTATTGAAATTAGCTTTCTTAAAGTCCAAGACTCTAGTTTGACTTTGTTCTACTACTTGTGTTTGGATAATGTTGAATTCCAATATTGCATGGTCACTTGCCCCCAGGGTTCCTATGACTTCAACACCTTCTATCATTTCCTCTCTGTTAGTGAGAATTAAGTCCAGTATGGCTGATCCCCTTGTTTCCTTCTCTACTTTTTGGAAAACAAAGTTGTCTGCTAGGTTTGTTAGGAACCTGTTGGATCTTCCACTTGGTGCAGAGTTTGTTTCCCAGTTGATGTCAGGGTAGTTAAAATCTCCCATTACTATTGTGGTGTGCTTCCTACATGCCTTAGTTAGCTGACTAGCAAAAAGTTCATCTTCTTCCTCTGCTTGGTTGGGTGGCCTGTAGTATAGACCTATGGCAATGTCATTTCCCCCACAACCTTTAATATTGACCCAAATGCATTCAAGATAGTTCTCATTATTGTTGTGCTCTATTTCTGTAGAGACATAGTTATTTCTTATATATAGTGCAACTCCACCTCCTCTTAGATAGATCCTAAGGGCTATGCTGAACAGGTGCAACCATATCAGACAGATCTTAGGTGAAGGACCAGACAAAATTTGCTCCACAACCCATTCAAACATGGCGAATATGAGAAAAATGAAATTTATGCCAGTTGAACCGTCGCCCAGATTAACAAGGGTTCCATTGGATGCTATGGCTCCTGGGCATTCTTCACAAAGTGAGCTACAGGGCTCGGCTCCTTCTGCTAGGCAACCAGGGCATGGAGCTGAGAAGCTACTGGAAGAAAAAGCAAAAAAGCGAAAAATCTGGACCAGGGAAGAAAACATCTCTATTATGGAAGCTTACTATCAGTCTGAGCCAGAAAAATGTAGATTTCAAAAAGGAATGTATCAGATTTGGAAGGCGAACCACACGGACTGTGATATCAGTGAACAAAGGCTAATGGACCAACGACGTGTAATTCTGAGCCACAAATTTTCACTACAGCAGAATTAACAGGAATCGAAGAGAAAGCAACTAATGGTCTGAGTATACCAACAAAGAAGAGTAACATCAAGAATGATTTGCAGACTCAAAAGCAAACTGAGGAAGAAAGGGAGGAAGAGGCTGCTGAAGATAAAGAACAAGGAAGCACTGAAGAACAAGCACCAACAAATAGTGCTCAATTAGCTGAGAAAATAAAGCATCAAATGGAAGATGCTGAAAGAACACGTTTGTCAAAGCTGAACCAAGTGAACCGGAAAGAATTGAGAAATGTACTAAAAAAGGTCAAATGAGGCTGTGCAAACCACTCAAACCACTACATTCACTGAAACAAACTAGCTGATGTATGCAGCAGCCTTCATAACCACCTAAGAATTGGGTTTGAAAATACAAAGGAACCAAAGAGGCAAGAAGGGGAAGCTTAAGTGGAAAATTCGATTGGAATTGAAAATCAAAAAATTTCGTGGAGACTTGAGCAACTTGAAGAACTTAAGGCAAGGTCAGCTAAAGAACAAGCAGGTCAAAAGCAGCCTGGAAGCAAGATACGATTTAGAGAATAAGGAGATTGCGGTAGTAATTGAAGAGCTGAAGCAGAGGGTTGTTGCCATTGCTGAAAAGATTAAACGGTATGAAAATCGAGTAACTCAGTTCAAGAAAAACTCACAGTTCAGAGCAAATCAGCACTAGTTTTATAAGAGCTTAGAAAGTGGAGATGGAGTAACAACAAATGAAAAGCCTGATAAAGAGAAAGCTCTAAAATTCTGGAAGAATTTGTGGGAAAACAACAAGAGGCACAACAAAAATGCAACATGGATCGAGCAGGTTGAAGATTCTATTAAAGTGCATAAAATGGAAGATGTGAAAATAACAAAAGAAATGGTGCAAAGGCAGTCAAGAAAAGTGAAGAATTGGAGTGCACCTGGACCAGATGAGCTACATGGTTTCTGGCTAAAGGCATTTACAAGTATGCACGAAAGATTGGCAGCCCAAATGAACCAGATCTTAAAAACACCTGACAATGATGAATGGATGACAACTGGAAGGACATTTTTGATCCAAAAAGATAAAGAAAAAGGAAAGGACCCTGGAAACTATAGGCCAATCACCTGTTTGCCAACAAGATACAAGCTCCTTACTGGTATCATTGCAAACCAAATTTACGGATACTTGGAAAGAAATGACTTGCTTCCTGTAGAACAGAAAGGATGCTGCAAAAATTCAAGAGGAACAAAGGACCAACTCTTGATTGACAAGCTAATCCTAAAGAATTCAAAGAAAAGACGAACCAAGCTGTTCATGGCTTGGATAGACTATAAGAAAGCGTTTGATTCAGTTCCGCACAGCTGGATCAAGAAATGCCTGAAAATCTTTGGCATTAACAGCAACATACAAAAATTCATGGACACTTCAATGAACCTCTGGAAAACGAAGCTTATGGCTAATGGAGAAGAACTGGGTGAAGTTGAAATTAAACGAGGCATTTTCCAGGGTGATTCCCTTTCACCCCTACTTTTTATACTCTCAATGCTACCACTGACAACCATTTCGAAGAAAGTGAATTGTGGATACGCACTTGCAAAGAAACGACTGAAAATTTCACGCTTGGTGTACATGGATGATTTGAAGTTTGGTAAAACAAAAGCTGAACTGAATTTATTAATTGAAAGCACAAAAGAATTTATTTATTTATTTATTTGTTTGTTTGTTTGTTTGTTTGTTTGTTTTATTAGACTTATAAGCTGCTCCCTCTCCTCGAAGGGACTCGGGGCGGCGTACAATAAAAAACATATCACATGTTGCACGGAGGAGGTATAAAAAACTCACAACATCAATTATTACAATTCATAAAATAACACAGTAATAATAGAGTTAAAAAACATTAAAATACCCTAAAATTTAAAATTGCCAGGGGGATTAGAGGATAGAGCTATAGTTGAGCCAGGCCGGCTAGTTGGAACAGGTGGGTCTTGAGTTTCTTGCGGAAGGAGCGGAGATCCTAATGTCGGGGGGGAGGTCATTCCAGAGGGCTGGTCCCATCACAGAGAAGGCCCTGCTCCTGGGCGCCGCCCTCTGGCACTGCTTAGTGGACGGCACCCGGAGGAGTCCCTCTCTGTGAGAGCGAATTGGTCACAGGGATGTATGGGGCAGGATGCGATCCCGCAAGTAACTAGGTCAGCCAAGACATTGGTATATGGTTTGGAATTGATAAAGGTGCAACAATGGCAACCAAGGCAGGCAAGGTCCTAGAAGATGATGGAATACAACTTGAGAATGAAGAAATGATAAAGGCAATAAAACCAGAAGAAGGCTACAAGTACTTGGGGATTTTAGAGGCTTCTGACTTAATGCATAATAAAGTCAAGGAATTAATCTCAGCCAAGTACATTCGACAAATTTGCAAGATATTAAAGTCCAAACTGAGTGGAGGAAACATCATAAAAGCCATAAATACCTGGACTATACCTGTAATTCGATACTCTGCCGGAATAATTGACTGGACCCAGATGGAGTTGGACAATTTGGACAGAAAAACAAGGAAGCTTATGACAATGAATCATGCTTTGCACCCTAAAAGTGATATTGACCGATTGTATCTACCAAGAGCAGAGGGTGGTCGAGGACTCCTACAAGTAAAGCAGACTGTGGAAGAAGAAAGACACAGCTTGAATGATTACATCCAGAAAAGTGAAGAACCAATGTTTAAGGAAGGAAATAAAGGAGGCCTTTTAAAGACAACTAAGTCAAAAGCTGAATATAAGAAAGAAGTAATTGAGAAGCGAGCTGAAAATTGGAAAAGCAAAGCTATGCATGGCCAATACTTGAAAAGTATTGAAGGCAAAGCTGACCAAAAACTAACTTGGAACTGGTTAAGATCAGGAGTACTGAAAAAAGAAACAGAAGGCTTTATTTTGGCAGCTCAAGAACAAGTCTTTGGCACAAACTGCATGAAGGCAAGAATTCAACATGTTACCACCAACAGCAAATGTCGCCTCTGTAATGAGAAAGATTAGACAGTCGACCACTTGATCAGCAAGTGCAGAAAAATTTCACAAACTGACTACCTACAACGCCATGACCGCGTTGCTAAGATTATTCACTGGAAAAGAAAAAAGTTTGGTTCATTGACATCACAATACCTGGTGATGCATGAACAGCAAGAAAAAAAATCACAAAATACCGGGACTTGCAAATTGAGGTTGAGCGACTGTGGAAAAAGAAATCATCTGTTGTCCCAATTGTAATTGGAGCCCTTGGAGCAATACCTAAAGGGCTACCTCGCTATTTGGAAATTCTAAATTTACCTGACTTGAACATTCTGACTCTACAAAAAAACACCCTACTTGGAACAACTTATATCCTTCAACGTTACCTTAATAGTTCCTAGGTCCTTGGTTAGGACTTGAGCTGTTGAGCTACCAACCAGCCCCAAAGGCTGTGAATCTCACCAAAGATTAACCACGCAATAATAATAATAAACCCAAAACCACCCTACTTGGAACAGCTTATATCCGCCGACGTTACCTTAACAGTTCCTAGGTCCTTGGTTAGGACTTGAGCTGTTAGGCTACCAACCAGCCCCAAAGGCTGTGAATCTCACCAAAGATTAACATCATCATCATTATCATCATCATCATCATCATCATCATCCTCCTCCTCCTCCTCCTCCTCCTCCTCCAAGGGATCTCTCAGAAACATCCAGCCTGGAGAAGCATGGATCAAAGCGAAAAGCAAATTAAGTATCCCTTTTCCTGAAATTTGGACCTGAAATTGTCTACATTTTCTAGCCTAGGGATGGCTCAGGAATTCTGGGAGTTGAAGTCCACACGTCATAAAAGGGCCATAGTTTCCCCCATCTCTGTTCTAGACAAAAGATCTCCAGTTGTGGTTCACGAAAGGCACTCGGATTTCTCTCTTGGCTTGCAGTAGACTTCAGTTGTTGATGATGGAGATTTACTTTTATTTATAACCTGCCTTTGTTATTTTTTCAAATAACTCAAGGTGGCAAACATTACTTTCCTCCTCCTATCTGATAGATAGATAGATAGAAAGAAAGAAAGAAAGAAAGAAAGAAAGAAAGAAAGAAAGAAAGAAAGAAAGAAAGAAAAAAGAAAGAAAGAAAGAAAGAAAGAAAGTCAGGCAGAGAGAGAGAGGCAGAGAGAGAGAGAGAGAGAGAGAGGGAGGGAGGGGGAGAGAGAGAGAGAGAGAGAGAGAGGGAGGGAGAGAGAGAGAAAGAGAGAGAGAGAGAGAGAGAGAGAGAGAGAGAGGCAGGCAGGCAGGCAGGCAGGCAGGCAGGCAGGCAGGCAGGCAGGCAGGCAGGCAGGCAGGCAGGCAGGCAGGCAGATAGATGCTGGTTCGGACAGGTTCAGGTGATCTGGATGCTAATTTTACATCTGGTTCACTGAACAGGTAGTTGCAAGGACTGGCTTTCCCCCTCCTCCCCCCTCCTCCCAGGAGTCTCTAGGTGGCATGTTTTGGATGCCAGGTAAGTGCAGAACTCGGATGGAGGGCAGAAAACGGACCTCCCAGAAGTTCCGGAAGTTCAGAAACAGGCCCATTTCTGACCTCCAGTGGGCCTCTGGAGCCCGGGGGAGGCCATTTTTACCTTCCTGTAGGCTCAGGGAAAGCCTCCAGAGCCTGGGAGGGTGAAAACGCCCCCCTCCCCCACGGTGGTTCAGGAGGCTGAGTAGGCCACGCCCACCTAGCAACTGGGCAGAGAATCGGTTGCTAAAAATTTTGAACCCCACCCTTGGATAGGTAGGTAGGTAGGTAGGCAGGCAGGCAGGCAGGCAGGCAGGCAGGCAGGGAGGGAGGGAGGGAGAGAAAATAATTTTATCGTCACTTTGAATATACACTAATCGGCACACATTAAAATGAAATTTTCATTGCATACAGCTCTCAAAGGGTCTTCACGTCTAATATACACTACATAAACATGACAAAATATATAAATAAATACAAAATTATGCTTATACCCACGTATGTTATATGACATGGAGAAGTAACACAGTCTAGCTTGGCTATATATATGTACATAGCAAGAGAAACGAATCTTGGGGGTTTACCAGATGGATGGCACAGGGAACAAAGCTGTTACAGAATTGGGTAGCCCTGCTATAGATTCTCCAAAAACTCCTCTCACAGGAGAGAAATAGAAGGGAGCATAATTAGATCCCTCCCTTAGATAACTGTCAGGTTGAGAGCAGGAATCTAAAAACACTTAACAAAATGTTCTAATTAATATAATATAACATAAACATAAACATATTTCTTTATTATTTCTTTAATACATTTATTTAGAAGCCCATCTCACAGAGTGCAAGTCTGGGCAGTGTATAACCATATATATGTATGTGTGTGTGTGTGTGTGTGTGTGTGTGTTGTATTTGTACTGATAAATAAATAAAGGGAGACTAGTATAGATCTATTTCGAGCTAATTAGCTCTCATCAGCTAGCCATACCCTTACTGGGATTCGAACTATGGCTAGCTGATGAGAGCTAATTAGCTCGAAATAGATCTATCCTAGTCTCCCTTTATTTATTTATCAGTACAAATACAACACAAATATAAAAAGGCAACATTAAAAATAAAAATATGGTTTTCTGCCTGCATGGTCTTCTGTGATAAGCCGAAGGACAGAAAGAGTGAGTAGTGACCTTCCTCCCATATTTAGGCATACCAGGGGTTGTAACACAAATATATATATATTTGTGTTATCAGCAATATATATATGTTGTATTTGTGCTGATAAATAAATAAAGGGAGACTAGTATGGATCCATTTCAAGCTGTTTAGCTCTCATCAGCTAGTCATACCCCTACTGGGATTTGAACCTGAGATTTGAACCTGGGATTTGGGCATACCAGGGGTTGTAACACAAACACACACACACACACACACACACACACACACACACACACATATATATATATATATATATATATATGGCATTTAATGATAAAATAATGTGCAATTGAGTATTACATTGCAATTATAGGTGCATCATAACAAAAATAAATGATATAAGCATTAACCATTTGCAAGACTAATTATTATATAATATTGCATATGGTTAATGCTTATATCATTTATAAGTTATATAACAGAGTAGCAGATTCAGCAAATTTACATATAAATAAAGTGAAAATATGTTATAGCAATCGAATATTTACATTAAAATTACAATTTAAGTTCAAGACAACATAAATATATCTTACTGTATAAGCATTCTACATTTACAAGAGTAAATATTATTTGTACACATTTAATGATAAATAAATAAAATTTAAAAATGCTATAGCAATCGAATATTTATATTGCAATTATAACATGTGCAAGATAACATAAACATAATATGTTATTGTATAACTATTCTACGTGTGCAAGAGTAAATATCATATGTGTACAAAAGTAACAGTAGATAAATAAAAATGCTATAGGAATTGAATATTTATATTGCAATTATAACATGTGCCAGATAACCTAAGTATAATATATGTTACAGTATACATATTCTACATGTGCAAGAGTAAATATTATGTTTGTATAAATGTAGCAGTAAATTAAAACATGCTATAGGAATTGAATATTTATATTGCAATTATAACATGTGCCAGATAACCTAAGTATAATATATGTTACTGTATACATATTCTACATGTGCAAGAGTAAATATTATATTTGTACAAATGTAACAGTAGATAAATTTTAAAAATGATATAGGAATTGAATAGATCTATTGCAATTATAAGTGCAAGACAACATAAATATATAGACAGTACACCTATACAAGAGGAAATATCACATGTGCACCAATTTCAAAATAAGCCAATAAAATAAAAAAAATACTTCAGCCATTGACTATTTATATTGCAATCGTTAAGTGCACGCTAAACATAAATTTATATATGTATGTATGCTTGTATGTATGTATGTATGTATATATATATATATATATGTATATATGTGTGTGTGTGTGCGCACATACATATATATATGTGTGTTACAACCCCTGGTATGCCTAAATATGGGAGGAAGGTCACTACTCCCTCTTTCTGTCCTTCGGCTTCATCACAGAAGACCATGCAGGCAGAAAACCATATTTTTATTTTTAATGTTGCCTTTTATATTTGTGTTGTATTTGTACTGATAAATAAATAAAGGGAGACTAGGATAGATCTATTTCGAGCTAATTAGCTCTCATCAGCTAGCCATACCCTTACTGGGATTAGAACCCAGGCTGTATATATCTTAGGCAGGAGTCTTAACCACTAAGCCACGGGTTCTCTTCCTTATCAGTTGAGCCAGGGAAATAAGTATATATTTGTGTTACAACCCCTGGTATGCCTAAATATGGGAGGAAGGTCACTACTCCCTCTTTCTGTCCTTCGGCTTCATCACAGAAGACCATGCAGGCAGAAAACCAGGGGTTGTAACACAAATATATACTTATTTCCCTGGCTCAACTGATAAGGAAGAGAACCCGTGGCTTAGTGGTTAAGACTCCTGCCTAAGATATATACAGCCTGGGTTCTAATCCCAGTAAGGGTATGGCTAGCTGATGAGAGCTAATTAGCTCGAAATAGATCTATCCTAGTCTCCCTTTATTTATTTATCAGTACAAATACAACACAAATATAAAAGGCAACATTAAAAATAAAAATATGGTTTTCTGCCTGCATGGTCTTCTGTGATGAAGCCGAAGGACAGAAAGAGGGAGTAGTGACCTTCCTCCCATATTTAGGCATACCAGGGGTTGTAACACAAATATATACTTATTTCCCTGGCTCAACTGATAAGGAAGAGAACCCGTGGCTTAGTGGTTAAGACTCCTGCCTAAGATATATACAGCCTGGGTTCTAATCCCAGTAAGGGTATGGCTAGCTGATGAGAGCTAATTAGCTGTAGAGTTTCCTGCCTGAGCAGGGGGTTGGACTAGAACACCTTCAAGGTCCCTTCCAACTCTGTTATTCCATTCCATTCTATTCTATTCTATTTTATTCTATTCTATTCTAAATCAACTGTCCTTCCTTCGTTTCCTCCCTCCCTCCCTCCCTTTCTTTCTCTCCCTCCCTTCCTACTTTTTCTTTCCTTCCTTCCTCCACCTTCTTTCTTTTGTTTCCTCTTTCCCTCCCTTATTTTGTTTCCTTCCTTCCTTCCTTCTTTTGTTTCCTCCCTCCCTCTCTCCCTTATTTTGTTTCCTTCTTTCCTTCCTTCTTTTCCTCCCTCCTTCCCTTCTTTTGATTGTTTGTTTCCCTCCTCCCTCCCTCCCTCTTTTTTTCTTCCTTCCTTCCTTCTCTCCCTCCCTTTCCCCTTCCTTCCTTCCCTCCTTCCCTCCCTCCAAAATATGGTTTTCTGCCTGCATGGTGATAAGCCGAAGGACAGAAATGAGGGAGTAGTATATATATTGCTTTAGCCATCCAATATCGAGATTTGCAAGGATGTTAATTAACATGAGAGCCAGGTGATACCCTGGTCCAGCTCTGTGCCCTGGTGAAGGATGCCAGCCCAACTCTTGTGTCTTGTGACGTCATGCACGCAAGAGCATCTCCGAAACCTCCCCCCATTAATCTAAGCAAATCCAAAATTGGGCGAGGGGCTTCTCGCTCCCTTGCAATCGGCGCGGAGCTGCCCCGGCGGCCGCCCCCTGCAAGCTGGATCGCCGGCGGTTTCCAACCCAGCTTCCCCCGCCCGTCCTTCCTTTCCGCGATCTGCTGGGCTCCCGCAAGCCGCTTGCAGCCCACCTGCCGCGAGACCCGCTGCCCGGCGCCCCCTGTCCACTTTCCCCCGTGCCTCTCTCTCCCCCCACCGGCTACGGATTAGCGGAGCAGGCGGCGGGGGAGCGGGTGGGTGGGGGACACACATAATAGGCGCATATGCCTCTGTGTCCAGGGCCTTCTATTCATCTCCATGTTACTTAACCTAATCAGGATTAAGGAATAGTGAATTGGAAGGAGTTAACCAGAGAAAGAGGCGCTGGGGAGGAAGGGGGGAGGGGGGAGGCCAGGAGGAGGAGGAGGAGAAGAAAGAGTGGTCTAAGTAGTGGTAATTCCATTTCATGTCGCTTAGGTGTCGCCGGGGCTTTCAGCAAATAGGTGTAATCCTCTTTCAAATCAAAGGGGGTACAAAGTATGAATTTAAATTTGACATTTACAAGTCTTGACAGGATTAGGCAGAGCGGAAAGGTTGCAGAGGGTGGGGGGAGGAGAGGGGGGCTGGGAAGAGGATGCAGGAAGAAGAAGAGCAAGAGCTGCCCTGCTCTGGGCTGACCTTGGGTCTTTTTTTGGGGGGGGTGGATTTTGAAGAGAGATTGAGCTAACTGGGGCTTGGAAAGGAGACCACGAGGAGATCCAGGAGGGATTGTGTGTTGTAGGTTGGGCAGAGAAGACGGCAGATCTCCTTCAAAAGAAGAGCAGAGCTGGCCTGCTCCGGGCTGACCTCTGGGGTCTTCTTGGGGGGAAAAATGGAAGAGAGGTTGAGTTAATCGGGGCTCGGAAAGGAGATCACCAGGAAATCCTGGGGGGCGGGGGGATAGTTTGAGCAGAGAAGACAATAGATCTCGCAAAAGAAGAGCAGAGCTGGCCTGCTCCTGGCTGACTGGGTCTTTGGGAAAATTTGAAGTGAAGTTGAGCTAATCAGGGTTTGGAAAGGAGACCACCCGGAGATCCCGGGGTGGTGGTGGTGGCATAGGTTGGGCAGAGAAGACAACAGATCTCGCACCCAAGTGGCAAAGGCAAACTGCTTTATTACTGCCTAAGAAACATGGTAGGTTAAATACAGGAAGTCCACAACTTACAACAGTTCATTTAATGACCGCTTGAAGTTACAACGGCACTGAACAAAACGACTGACGGACGTTTTTGACCCCCGGGACCATTGCAGCACGATTGCAGTATCCCATGGTCGTATGATCCCTCTTTGTGACCTTCGGACATGCAAAGTCAACGGAGAAGCCAGATCTGCTTAATAACCGTGTTACAAACTTAACAGCTGCAGGGATTCACTTAACAACGATGCCCAAAAAAGGTCGTAAGACGAGGCAAAATTCCCTTAACAAAAAGCCTCACTTAGGAACAGAAAGGGTGGAGAATCACTGGTTTGAAGTATGAATCCAGTACAATACAATCCAAGTGGCTAAGATGCTGAGCTTGTCAATCAGAAAGGTTGTCCGTTCAGCAGTTCGAATCCCTAGTGCCGCGTAACGGAGTGAGCTCCCGTTACTTGTCCCGGCTTCTGCCAGCCTAGCAGTTCGAAAGCACGTAAAAATGCAGGTAGAAAAATAGGAACCACCTTTGGTGGGAAGGGAACAGCGTTCTGTGCGCCCTCGGCGTTTAGTCATGCCGGCCACATGACCGCGGAGACGTCTTTGGCCAGCGCTGACTGTCTGGCTTAGAACCGGAGATGAGCACTGCCCCCTAGAGTTGGGAACGACTAACACATATGTGCAAGGGGAACCTTTACCTTTTAACCTTATGAATCTAGAATACAGGCTAAATTCGCCAGTCAGGTTAAACGTCTTGTGTGAATACTGCACTTCAGTTGGCTAAGATAGAATTGCTATCATCTGGCTGAATGTTTCCCCTACGCAGGGCGAAAGGGCAGTCAGCTGGTGTGTTATTGGATCAATAGCTGGGTTTGCACAGCACGTTAAAACTAAGTTAAAACAGGGTTGCGCTTTGTGGTTGAATAATCAGGCTGTCATATTAAGCCATCCTATGGCTGCTTTGATAGGAGACACAAACAGAGCAATTTGCAACTGATCTGCTTGTCGCTGATGTTTCCCAACTTGACAATTTAATTCTTGTGGCTTTCAGCTCCCAGAATTTCCCAGCCAGCCTGGGAATTGTGGGAGCTGAAGTCCACCCATTTTAAAAGTTTTTTTTTTTCCAAGCAACGTTTTTTATTTATTTTTTTGTTACATAATTAAATTTTTCTCCTGGTCAGAGTGTTGTCTGGTTTTCCCCTTTAACATTTTCACACATACATAATTCATTTTACATTATATTTCGTTTCCATTCCACTTTTAGCCCTACTCCTTTTCGTCTCATATTTCCCAACTTTTAATTTTTATTATATACATAGATAATATCATTATTCCATTCCCTTTAGAGATTAAACCAAATTTATCATTTCTTTTCCGTCTATTTCTATAATTAACATGTGTCTTCAAATTCAGTTCTTTATATATAGTAAGCATTTAACATAATTAATTTGGACATTTCAAAGTGTAAATAAAATAATGCTTCAGCCATCAACTGCATATTGTAATCTTTAAGTGCATATTAAACATAAATATGATAGATATATCTATCTACCTACCTACCTGTCTGTCTGTCTGTCTGTCTGTCTGTCTGTCTGTCTGTCTGTCTGTCTATCTATCTATCTATCTATCATCTATCTATCATCTATCTATCTATCTATCTATCATCTATCTATCATCTATCTATCTATCTATCTATTTTTGATATGAGACACAAGCAGAGCAATTTGCAACTGATCTGCTTGTCGCTGGTTTTTCCCAATTTGACAATTTAATTCTTGTGGCTTTCAGCTCCCAGAATTCCTCAGCCAGTGGGAGCTGAAGTTCACCCATTTTAAAAGTTTTCAAAGGTTGAGAAACACAGAGCTAGACTTCGATAGGGCGAGGGGAAAAGCTCCATGGGACTAATAGTTTGATACCCGTCAGTGGTAAGCTTTTTTTCGATGGCTGGGGGAAAAAAAAACCTTACAACTCAAAACGGCAGACTTTAGGACAGTTCAGTGTCAATAAACGAGCTCTTCCTAAGATTCTTTCTCTCCTTTTAAAGTATAACTTCCAAGATTTTAATGTAATGGATGGATAGAAGAATGAATGGCAGGGAGGAAGAAGGAAGGTGAATAGAGAAAAAGAAGGGAAGGAGGCAGTGGCGGATTAAGGCTCACTGGTGCCCTAAATACTGACAAATCTTGGTGCCCCCCCCCCCCTTTGTACATACTGTACAAATCTTCATTGGTGGGTTTTTTTTCTTTCTCAACTTTGTGGTGCCCCCCTTGGGTCTGGTGCCCGAAGCATGTGGTTAGTCTGCTTAATGATTAATATACCACGGGAGGAAGGGAGGGAGAGAGGAAGGAAGGAACTTATCTGTCTGTCTATCTGTCATCCATCTATCCATCCATCTATCCATGTATCCACTTACTTATCTCTGTCTCTCTATCCTTCTAGTCATCTATTCACCTATTTCTCTATCTCTTTATCTCTCCATCCATTATCTATCTATCACTTCATCTGTCTATCTCTTCAGCTCTCTCCCTCCATCTCTCTCTCGCTATCTCTCCATCTCTCTCTCTATCACTCTATCTATCTATCTATCTATCATCTATCATCTATCATCTATTGGCTATCTCTCCATCTATCTCTCTATCTATCCATCCATCCCTCTCTCTCTCCATCTCTCTCTATCTCTCTCTCTCCATCTCTCTCTCTCTGGTATGCTTAGGATCATGAGCAGTTCCTTTCCTTCTCCATACTCTTCTCTTCCCATCACTCTGGTACAAGTTGATCTTGGTCTCATCTGTCCATAGGATCTTGTTCCAGAATTGTGAAGGCTTTGTTAGATGTTGTTTGGCAAACTCTAATCTGGCCTTCCTGTTTTTGAGGCTCACCAATGGTTTACATCTTGTGGTGAACCCTCTGTATTCACTCTGGTGAAGTCTTCTCTTGATTGTTGACTTTGACACACATACACCTACATCCTGGAGAGTGTTCTTGATCTGGCCAACTGTTGTGAAGGGCGTTTTCTTCACCAGGGAAAGAATTCTTCGGTCATCCACCACAGTTGTTTTCCGTGGTCTCCCGGGTCTTTTGGTGTTGCTGAGCTCACCGGTGCGTTCCTTCTTTTTGACAATGTTCCAAACAGTTGTTTTGGCCACACCTAATGTGCTTGCTATCTCTCTGATGGGTTTGTTTTGTTTCTTCAGCCTAATGATGGCTTGCTTCACTGATAGTGACAGCTCTTTGGATCTCATCTTGAGAGTTGACAGCAACAGCTTCCAAATGCAAATAGCACACTTGAAATGAACTCTGGGCCTTTTATCTGCACATTGCAATTGGGGTAATGAGGGTATATCACACACCTGGCCATGGAACAGCTGAGAAGCCAATTGTCCCATTACCTTTGGTCCCTTAACAAGTGGGAGGCACATATGCAAACTGCTGTAAGTCCTACACCGTTCACCTGAATTGGATGTACATAGCCTCAAATTAAAGCTGACAGTCTGCAGTTAAAGCACATTGTGTTTGTTTCATTCCAACTCCATTGTGGTGGTATATAGAGCCAAAGATGTTAGAATTGTGTCGATGTCCCAATATTTCTGGACCTGACTGTATCTATCTATCTATCTATCTATCTATCTATCTATCTATCTATCTATCTATCTATCTATCATCTATCTATCTATCTATCTATCTATCTATCTATCTATCTATCTATCTATCTATCTATCTATTCCGATTAGCCGGCCTGGCATAATTATAATTATAAATGTTACAACTGTGAACTCCTGGTAGCATACTCTCACCTGGTTATTTTAAGGGTAATGTTTTAATTTCTAATTGTTTTTAGGGCTTTTAGACCCATATTTATTCTTCAGTACAGTACTGTTAATTTTAACCTCCTCTACATATATATGTATTTTTATAGTTATATTTATATTTGTATTTTATCTTTATTTGTTGTGTGGACTGTACACCGCCCCGAGTCCCTTTTTGGGAGAGGGGGCGGTTTAGAAATATGAAGAATAAATAAATATCTATCTATCTATTATCTATCTATCTATCTATCTATCTATCTATCTATCTATCTATCATCTATCTATCTATCTATCTATCATCTATCATCTATCTATCTATCATCTATCATCTATCTATCTATCTATCTATCTATCATCTATCTATCTATCTATCATCTATCTATCTATCTATCATCACCATCTATCTATCTATCATCACCATCTATCTTTCTATTTCTTTCTATCTCTCCCTCCATCTCTCCATCCATCCCCCTCTCTCCATCTCTCTCTCTCTCCCTCCCTCCCCTCCCTCCCTCTCCATGTCTGGCTGTCTATCTATCATCTATCACCCATCATTTATCATCTGTCATCTAACCTCCAGAATCACAAACCCAAAGAAACAGGTTAAGAAAGGCTAAATAAAAACATTATAGAAAACAAGTAAGTTTTCAAGTTAAAAAAAAAAGGCAGTGGCGACCCTGGTAAAATGGCCTCCGTGTCAGGTTCTCAATCGGTTTAGAAAACGCTGCCCTTCCCAAGTGCTTGAATCCACCATCAACTACAGCAAGAGCAAGTTTATGTTTTTTGAAACCCAGAATCTAATCCCTCCCTAACCACTATTTTTCTCTTAAATTCCCCCATCGCAACCTTTCAACTGAGCCCAGGACATGAGTTGGACGTGGGGCCTTAAATCTGACACTCTTAACTAATCCGGTTCAGGTGGCTCCCTTGATAGCGCAGTCAGATAATTTGGGATTCTGTCTTCAGACAGCTTGTCTCACAGTATCCATGGCTTGGTTTTCTTTTCATTCCTTTTTTTTCCCCCTCCGTACTTATGTGCTTAGAAAACAAAAGAAGGCATCTCTCTCTCTGTCTCTCTCTCCTCTTTTTTATTTGCTAGTGATAAAACCACATAGGAACAGGCGAAGGGCAACAGTTCCATGGAGGTTATCGTGTATAATTGGAAAATAAACCCAAGAACCCACTTTAATCCTACAGAATATTTTTGGATATTGTATCCAGAAACTCAGGGACGCAGTAGCTCAGGGGCTAAGACGCTGAGCTTGTTGATCAGAAAAGTCGGCAGTTCGGCGGTTCGAATCCCTAGCGCCGCGTAACGGAGTGAGCTCCCCGTTCCTTGTCCCAGCTTCTGCCAACCTAGCAGTTCGAAAGCACGTAAAAAATGCAAGTAGAAAAATAGGGACCACCTTTGGTGGGAAGGGAACGGCATTCCTTGCTCCTTTGGCGTTTAGTCATGCCGGCCACATGACCACAGAGACGTCTTCGGATAGCGCTGGCTCTTCGGCATTGAAATGGAGAGGAGCACTGCCCCCTAGAGTCAGGAACTACTAGGACGTATGTGTGAGGGGAACATTTATCTTTACCTTTATCCAGAAACTCAAGAATTTCCAGCATCGTGACACAAAGTAGCTGGAAAAGTCAATTTTTTAAAAAAAAGAAAGAAAGAGGGGTTCAACAAAGCAGGTTAAAGGGATCCAAACCATTACAGGGGTCCTTGACTTACAACAGTTCACTTAGTGACTGTTTGAAGTTACCATGCACCGGCAAAAGTGACTTATGACCGTTTTTCACTCTTACGGCTGTTGCAACTTCCGTATGGTCACATGATCCAAATTCAGGCGTTTGGCATATTTATGACGGTCACAGTGTCCGTGATCCCATTTGGCAACCTTGTGACAATCAAAACGAGTGGGGGAAGCCAGATTCACTTAACAACCATGTTACTAGCTTAGCAACTGCAGGGGTTCACTTAACAATTGTGACAAGCAAGGTCGTGAAACGGGACAAAACAAACGTCTCACTTAGCAACGTAAATTTTGGGCTCAATTATGGTGATAAATCGAGGAGTACCTATACATTATTTATACGAGATGCATGTTCACACATATAACTGCATACATACCCGTTATTCTATGTGCATGTACAGTACAAGTATCCTCGCTTAATGACCGGTTGCTTAGTGGTCGTTTGAAAGTGCAATGGATGCCCAAAAGCAAGACATGGATTCGAAATTCTGATGTCCACTCTTCCCTCACGGCCACCTGACTTCATTTTGGGTTCTTGACATCTGTCCCACACTTATGGCCATTTGCAGCGCCCCACAACCACGTGGTCCCAATTTACATTGTTTTTGCCAGAAGCTGATGTTTATTTCCTCTTTTGCTTTACAACCAAAGCATTTGCTTAACAATCACCACAAAAAATTGTAAAATCCGGTGTGGTGGTCACATGGTGAGCCACTTAGTGACTGTCCAAACCTATGCCCATAATTGTGGCCTCAATTACAGTCATAGGTTGAGGACATCCTGTAAAGGCTCAATTTTGCAAACTTTAATCCAAAAGAGTTCAGTTTAACATGTTTAAAATCCCACTTATCCACTCATGCCATGTTTCTTGGCCATGGCAACTTTAGCATGTGGACTTCAACTCCCAGAATTCCTCAGCCAGAATTCTGAGAGTTGAAATCCACACATGCCGACCGGGGAATTCTGGGAATTGAAGTCACCTATGCTCTTTGGGGAATTATGGGAGTTGAAGTCCACAGGTTTTAGAGTTGCTTAGGATAGAAAAATATTGTCCTATACCAGGGGTGTCAAACTCAAGATCTGCAGGCCGGATGTGGCCCATGGGTTTGCTTATGTCTGGCCCACTCTGGAAACAGTGAAGAACTGGCCCACGGTGCCTCTGCCAGCAAAACGGACCTCCCCAGGCTCCATTTTCACTGGCAGAGGGCTGCAGGAGGCCATCACGGCCTAAAACAGAGCCTCGACGAGTGACATCAAGCTGAACACAGCCTGGCCATTACCACTCCCAGCCCCCCGGGTCAAACACAAGCCTGATGCAGCCCTCAATGAAATGAGTTTGACACCCCTGTCCTATAGAGACGGTCGCTGAGGGCAATTATTGCATTAGTCAGCCATGTTGTCTGAATCAATCATGGACCCTCCGCCTTTCTTAAAACTTTATTATAGAGAGGAAACTGAATGAGGCCTTCAGGAAAATCATGGACCCTCCGCCATGCTCTCTACATGGGTCCATGCTCTCTACATGGGGCTTCCCTTGAGATGCACTCGGAGACTACAGTTGGTCCAGAACGCGGCCGCGCGGGTGATTATGGGGAGGACTAGATACTCCCCTGTAACACCTCTCCTGAGCGAGCTGCACTGGCTTCCTGTGGTCTACCGAGTGCGTTTCAAGGTTTTGATTATGATCTTTAAAGCGCTTCATGGCACAGGGCCTAGTTACATGCAGGATCGCATCCTGCCCCACACATCCCTACGACCAATTCGCTCACACAGAGAGGGAATTCTCCGGGTGCCGTCCGCCAAACAGTGTCGGGGGGCGACACCCAGGAGCAGAGCCTCCTCTGTGATGGGCCCAACCCTGTGGAATGACCTCCCCCGTGACATCAGGATTACTTCCGATCTCCGCTCCTTCCGTGTACAGCTGAAGACCCACCTCTTTCAATTATCTGGCCTGGCTCAACCGTAATTTTTCTCACTCCTCCTGACTGTCTTTTTAAATTTTAAATTTTAATTGTACATTGGGTTTCTTACAATTGGGGTATTTTAATGGTGATTTTTAACTGTCAAAATGCTGTAATTTGTTACCTCCTCCGTGCATGTGTGTCTTTGTATATATGTATGTTTATGTGTTTGTACACATGTTTTATGTTCTATATGCTCCATTGTACGCCGCCCCGAGTCCTGCCTGGAAAGGGAGCAGCTAATAAATTCAAATTATTATTATTATTATTATTAAATATCCATCACAGTTAGTATTCCACATAGATTGCGTTCAGTGGTGGGATGCAAAAATTTTTACTGCCGGTTCTGTAGGTGTGGCTTGGTGAGCGTGGCAGGGGAAGGATACTGCAAAATCTCCATTCCCTTCCCACTCCAGGGAAAGGATACTGCAAAATCTCCATTCCCTCCCCACTCCAGGAGAAGGATACTGCAAAATCTCCATTCCCTCCCCACTCCAGGGGAAGGATGCTGCAAAATCTCCACTCCCTCCCCACTTCAGGGGAAGGATACTGCAAAATCTCCATTCCCTCCCCACTCCAGGGGAAGGATACTGCAAAATCTCCATTCCCTCCCCACTCCAGGGGAAGGATAATGCAAAATCTCCATTCCCTCCCCACTCCAGGGGAAGAATACTGCAAAATCTCCACTCCCTCCCCACTTCAGGGGAAGGATACTGTAAAATCTCCATTCCCTCCCCACTCCAGGGGAAGGATAATGCAAAATCTCCATTCCCTCCCCACTCCAGGGGAAGAATACTGCAAAATCTCCACTCCCTCCCCACTTCAGGGAAAGGATACTGCAAAATCTCCATTCCCTCTCCACTCCAGGGGAAGGATACTGCAAAATCTCCACTCCCTCCCCACCCCAGGGGAAGAATACTGCAAAATCTCCATTCCCTCCCCACTTCAGGGAAAGGATACTGCAAAATCTCCATTCCCTCTCCACTCCAGGGGAAGGATACTGCAAAATCTCCATTCCCTCCCCACTCCAGGGGAAGAATACTGCAAAATCTCCACTCCCTCCCCACCCCAGGGGAAGAATACTGTAAAATCTCCATTCCCTCCCCACTCCAGGGGAAGGATACTGCAAAATCTCCATTCCCTCTCCACTCCAGGGGAAGGATACTGCAAAATCTCCATTCCCTCCCCACTCCAGGGGAAGAATACTGCAAAATCTCCACTCCCTCCCCACTTCAGGGAAAGGATACTGTAAAATCTCCATTCCCTCCCCACTCCAGGGGAAGGATACTGCAAAATCTCCATTCCCTCTCCACTCCAGGGGAAGGATACTGCAAAATCTCCATTCCCTCCCCACTCCAGGGGAAGAATACTGCAAAATCTCCATTCCCTCCCCACTTCAGGGAAAGGATACTGCAAAATCTCCATTCCCTCCCCACTTCAGGGAAAGGATACTGTAAAATCTCCATTCCCTCCCCACTCCAGGGGAAGGATACTGCAAAATCTCCATTCCCTCCACACTTCAGGGAAAGGATACTGTAAAATCTCCATTCCCTCCCCATTCCGGGGGAAGGATACTGTAAAATCTCCATTCCCTCCTGATCAGCTGGGACTCGGGAGGCAGAATCATAGGTGGTATTCTGCCAGTTTGCCCCGGTTCGTGCGAACTGGTAGTGGCAGCAGGGAGAGCCTCTGCCCACCAATCCACCCATCATTATGGACTCTCTGCGAATGTGTAGAACTGCCGTGCATGAGCGAAGCACACGCATACTCACAGTTCTGAACCAGTAGCGAAGATTAGAGCATTTAATGCCTGCAGAGAATAGATGGGGCGGGGCCAGCCAGAGGTGGAATTTACCCGTTCTCCGAACTACTCAAAATTTTCGCTACCGGTTCTCCAGAACTGGTCCGAACCTGCTGAATACCACCTCTGGTTGCATTCACAGAAAAGACTTAATGAATCCATGTGACAACTTTGGTGAATTCTAGCCCTAGGTTTCTTTGTTTCGATGTTTCTTTTACTGTGTTGCACAAACCCAGCCTTTGAGTTAAAGCTTTCCACTCCAGGCATTGGAAATTCCCGAAAACAGTTCAGCTCCCAAGACTTTCTCATCATCCCTCCGAGCTTTCTTATTTTTATTTAAAGAAAGTCCCTGGGTCACTAACCAGCAAACACAGCTTTGCTTGACCTGCTCTTAACCCCAGGGGGAAGTTACACAAACTCTTTCACACTTGGCCAAGATTGCGGCGAGGAGTTGGCTGACAACAATAGGGGCCCCCTGTGCTTACCTCCCTTATTAAATATCGATTAATATTTATGGAGGTTTATAAACAGGGCAGCTTGGGTTTCAAAGGGACTTGAGAAATCAGATCTCTTCTGTCCCCCTGCCCTCTTGTTTCCCCCCCCTCCCCAATATGTTCCTCCCATCGCTGACCCAGCTGAGGTCAGCTGTCCTCGCTTCAGATTTTCCTACATAAGCAAGTGCCGCCCCCAAAAAGTTATATATTTACAACAATTATGATCTAGCTGAATGGAAATCCTTTTAAGCCTCTCTGTCCCATTCACTCTACCCCATCGCTAAAAATCAGGAAAAAAAAAAACTCTTAATATACTCCACTGAGGTAAACATTTGTACAGGGAGAGCTCGATTTGCGTTCACCATTGAGCCCAAAATTTCCATTGCTCAACGAGGCCGTTGTTAAGTGAGTTTCGCTCCCATTTTACAACCTTTCCTGCCATGGTTGTTAAGTGAATCGCTGAAGTTGTTAACTTAGTAACATGGTTGTTAAGTGAATCTGAATCTTGTCCATTGCCACAAAGATGAGGGGGTCAAGTTATTCTCCAAAGCACCCGAAGGCAGGACAAGAAGCAATGGGTGGAAACTTAATCAAGGAGAGAAGCAACCCTAGAACTGAGGAGAAATTTCCTGACAGTCAGAACGATTAACCAGTGGAACAGAAGTTGCCTCCAGAAGTTGTGAATTCTCCAACACTGGAAGTTTCTAAGAAGATTGTTGTATACCCATTTGTCTGAAGTGGTGTGGAGTTTCTTGCCTAAGCAGGGGGTTGGACTAGAAGACTTCCAAGATCCCTTCCAATTATTCTATTCTATTCTATTCTATTCTATTCTATTCTATTCTATTCTATTCTATTCTATTCTATTCCATTCCACTCCCTCCACTCCACTCCACTTTTATTCTTATTCTCTATTCTATTCTATTCTACTCTACTCTACTTTTATTCTTATTCTCTATTCTATTCTATTCCATTCCATTCCTTTCCATTCCACTCCACTCCACTTTATTCATAAGAATAAAGGTAATTCTTATTCTCTATTCTATTCTATTCTACTCTACTCCACTCTACTTTTATTCTTATTCTCTATTCTATTCTATTCTACTCTACTCTACTTTTATTCTTATTCTCTATTCTGTTCTATTCTATTCTATTCCATTCCTTTCCATTCCATTCCACTCCAGTCCACGCCATTCCATGCCACTCCACTCCACTCTACTATACCTTTATTCTTATTCTCTAATCTGTTCTGCTCTATTCTATTCTACTCTACTTTTATTCTTATTCTCTACTCTACTCTACTCTACTCTACTCTACTCTATATTCTTATTCTCTATTCCATTCTATTCTATTCTATTCTATTCTATTCTATTCTATTCTACTCTACTCTACTTTTATTCTTATTCTCTATTCTATTCTATTCTATTCCTATTCTATATAAATGGAAGCAGACTTTGTTTTGCCAGAAGGTCACAAGAGATGATCACATGACCCCAGGAGACTACAACTGTCATAAATATGAGCCAGTTGCCAATCGTCTGGATTTTGATGACGTGACCTTGGGGATGCTGCAACAGTCGTCAGGGTGAAAAACAAGTCACAAGTCATTCCCACCCACCCCCACCCCCAGTACTATTGGAACTTTGAACGGTCACTAAATGAACTCTTGTAAGTTGAAGACTACTACTACCTGTACTGATTTTAATGCAACCTTGGTGTAGAGTTTCCATCGCACGGAACCGTCTCTGCATCTCAAACTTTGATTTGGCCATGTTCCTGACCTTGAGTTGATTCACCACCATCTTGGCTCTGGGGTTGGCTTCAAGGCCTCCTTCTTGGAATGCAACCTCCGTGGAGGCTTAAAGCTCTCACTGAACTCTAACTAAATCCTGGCTCCATTTCCGTTTCTTACTCATCTGTTTTGCTGGTGAGTTATTGGCAGTTTATGTCCCGATCTAATTACTAGCTTAGTTATACAACTGCCTAGATATCTAGCCACAGTCTTGAAAGACACCACAAGGGGAAGCCATACTCAACTTTTAAGATCTTGGCCGTTGTGTCTTAAGTCTGGACTTAAGAGGAAAACTTAACAGACTTACTAGAATAATGGAAACTGAAAGGGACCTTGGAGGTCTTCTAGTCCAACCCCCTGCTTAGGTAGGAAACCCTATACCACTTAAGACAAATGGTTATCCAACATTTTCTTAAAAACTTACAATACAATACAGTAGCACAGTTGGAAGAGACCTTGGAGGTCTTCTAGTCCAACCCCCTGCCTAGGCAGGAAACCCTATACGATTTCAGACAAATGGCTATCCAACATCTTCTTAAAGACTTCCAGTGTTGGGACAATCGCAACTTCTGGAGGCAACTCCGGCTCCACTGATTAATTGTTCCAACTGTCAGGAAATTTCTCCTCAGTTCTAAGTTGCTTCTCTCCTTGATTAGTTTCCACCCATTGCTTCTTGTTCTACCCTCAGGTGCCTTGGATAATAGTTTGACTCTCTCTTCTTTGTGGCAGCCCCTGAGATATT
This sequence comes from Natrix helvetica, assembly GCF_964273705.1. NCBI lineage: Eukaryota > Metazoa > Chordata > Lepidosauria > Squamata > Natricidae > Natrix > Natrix helvetica. The sequence goes on along the minus strand of NC_138552.1, from coordinate 290,130,733 downwards.
GGAAGACTGCTATCCTGTCTCCCCTAGTCCTTCTTTTCATTAAACTAGACATACTCAGTTCCTGCAACCGTTCTTCATATGTTTTAGTCTCCAGTCTCCTAATCACCTGTTACTCTTCTCTGCACTCTTTCTAGAGTCTCAGCATCTTTTCTACATCATGGCGACCAAAACTGGATGCAGTATTCCAAGTGTGGCCTTCCCAAGGCCTTATAAAGTGGTATTAACACTTCACTTGATCTTGATTCTATCCCTCTATTTATGCAGCCTAGAACTATGTTGGCTTTTTTGGCAGCTGCTGCACACTGCTGGCTCATATTTAAATGGTTTTCCACTAGGATTCCAAGATCCCTTGGAGCTCCAACTTGCAGTGTTGGAGCATTCACAACTTCTGGAAACAAGTTGTTCCACTGGTGAATTGTTCTCATTGTTTTGGTGGCATAAGCAGGGAACGTTCTACCACATGTGATGGACCTGCCCTAAGGTAAGAAAATATTGGCGTAAGATAAAAAAGTGGCTGTAAGAGATCACTGAACAAAGAATAGAGTTGAAGCTGGAACTGTTTCTCCTGGGTATTTTTGATGGGAAAATGGGGGGGGGGGAACTACAATACATAACATTGCATATTCTAACTACAAGTGGAATCGTGTTAGCACAGAACTGGAAACAAACAGATACTCCTCCAAACCCGATCATAAGAAGAAAAATTTATGAATATGCAGAAATGAATAGACTGTCTATCGAAAGGAAGGAGAGGGAAGAAATTGAGTACTATGAAATTTGGAATAGATGGTATTCCTGGCTTGAGAGTAAAAGTAAACTAAGTTAAAGTATAATATATAGAATGTAAAAGATATAGGAAACAGATGATATTGGCTTGATGCTATTATAACCTAAATAAGGATATAAGAGCGACAAAGATGATTAGGGGACTGAAGACTAAAACATATGAAGAACGGTTGCAGGAACTGGGTATGTCTAGTTTAATGAAAAGAAGGACTAGGGGAGACATGATAGCAGTCTTCTGATATCTAGGGGCTGCCACAAAGAAGAGGGAGTCAAACTATTCTCCAAAGCACCTGAGGGTAGAACAAGAAGCAATGGGTGGAAACTAATCAAGGAGAGAAGCAACCTGGAACTGAGGAGAAACTTCCTGACAGTGAGAACAATTAATCAATGGAACAGCTTGCCTCCAGAAGTTGTGAATGCCCCAACACTGGAAGTCTTTAAGAAGATGTTGGATAGCCATTTGTCTGAAGTGGTACAGGGTTTCCTACCTAGGCAGGAGGTTGGACTAGAAGGCCTCCAAGGTCCCTTTCAACTCTGCTATTGTAAGAAGCCAATTTTCATAATTTGGGATAGTGAAATGGAGGTAGAATTTTTGTAAATAGGATTGTTACCAAAGATATTGATAACGATATGGAAAAGCTGTTATAAGTGCAAATCTGTCTTTTGTTTTTAAATGTTGAAAATTCAATAAATACTATTTTAAAAATAAAATAATTGTTCTCATTGTTAGGACATTTCAATTTAGTTCTAGGTTGGCTCTCTCCTGGATTAGTTTCCATCCATGGCTTCTTTCCCTGCCTTCGGGTGCTTTGGAAAATAAGTTGAGACCCTCTTCTTTGGGGCAGCCCCTCAAATACTGGAATACTGCTATCAAAACTTAATGAAGCCAGGGGTGGGCTGCTGGGCTTTCGCAGGGGTTCGGGAGAACCTCTAGCTAAGATTCTCTGCAGTTCGGAGAACCCCCCAATCCCACTCCTGGCTGGCCCCGCCCCTATCGCCCCACCCAGGAGTCTCCATGCGGTCCGTTTTGGATGCAGGTAAGGGCAGGGCACGCATGGAGACTCGAGGAGGGTGAAAAATGGGCCTACCTGAAGTTCAGGAAGGCCCAAAATGGGCCCATTTCTGGCCTCCAGAGGCTGGGGAAGACATTTTCGCCCTCCCGGAGGCTCAAAAAAAGCCTCCGGAGCCTGAGGAGGGCAGAAACGCATCTATCCCCGCCGTGGTGCAGGACGCCAACTAGGCCACGCCCACCATGACTACGCCTGACCAGCAACTGCGCAGAGAACCCCTTGCTAAAAAATTTGAAGCCACCCCTGAAGCTGGATGAATGCCCCAACACTGGAAGTCTTTAAGATGTTGGATAGCCATCTGTCTGAAATGGTATAGGGTTTCCTGCCTAGGCAGGGGGTTGGACTAGAAACCTCCAAGGTCCCTTCCAACTCTACTATTGTATTGTATTGTAAGCTGATTTTCCTATTTTTTTTTTCCCATTTTGAATTGTAATTTTTGAAAAAAGAGGTTTCCAGTTTTATTTGAATCTTAATGAGCTGGTTTTCTTATTCTAAATATTCCCTTCCTTCAGACAAGCTCGCTATAAGAACGAGGCGGGAAAGATTCTTTTTTTTAAAACAAATGTTATTTTCTGTTGCAGCCCACCTCCCCAAACTTATTCAGCTCTCAGCAGCTGTTTGGAGGCTTTAGGAAAGATTTTAGGATATTAAATCCCTGATCTTCTGTGTCAAACGTGGCTTGGGCTGCAGCTTTGGTTTACTCTGGACCCATATCCAATACTCTGGATTGATGTGCAGTTAGAAGGGACCCGGATTAACTCTTGAAAGAAGACGAATATTTCGTCACACGGGAAATATGATGGGGATAATCACAGCTGTTAATTGATATGTTTTTCCTGAATAACAGGGGCATTCAAACAGGTGGCGAGAAAGCCTCATTTTAATTGAGTTTTCTCTTTGCATCTGATACTTAGATCATCAGACGTGATGTTTCCCAGGCTGACTCACCAAGAAATAGAATGAGGCTCAACAGGGAAGGGAAAAAAGAGTAGAGGTCACAGCTCAGGCAGTTGTTAAGTGAATCGCAATCAATTTTACAACCTTTTTCTCGTGGTTGTTAAGTGAATCACTGTCATTAACCAAATCTGACCAAAGACGGATTCGGTTAATGCCCAAATGTTTGGCCCAAAGTCACCCAGCTGGCTTTCATGTCTAGGATTAGACTAGAACTCACAGTCACCTGATGATTGGCCCAAAGTCACCATCTTTCATGCCTAAGATTGGACTAGAACTCACAGTCACCTGGTGATTGGCCCAGTCACCTAGCTGGCTTTCGTGCCTAAGGTGGAACTAAAACTCACATTCTCCTGGTGATTGGCCCAAAGTCAACCAAAGTTGTAATGCCTAATATTGGACTAGAAATCTCCATCTCCTGGTAATTAGCCCTAAGTCACCCAGCCGTCTTTCATGCCTAAGGTGGGACTAGAAGTCACCGTCACCTGGTGATTGATCCAAAGTCACCCAGCTGGCTTTCATGCTTAAGATTGGACTAGAACTCACACTCTCCTGGTAATTGACTCAAAGTCACCCAGTCATCTTTCATGCCTAATGTGGGACTAGAACTGTCTCTGCTTTCCAGACCGGTGCCTTAACCACTGGTACCAACTGGCATTACAATGCTTTTCTTCTAGTCCACCTCTCCAGGGCATTACATGCTTTTTTGACTTTTTCTTCTTCTTGGCCTGTGAAGATGCCTGCAACAATCCTAAGAGTGGAGGTCCTTACTTTCAACCTTTATTTTAAAAGAGAGTGGATTTTAGAGATGTCCGCGTGTGTAGTATGTGATGCTTTCTATTTCACAACTAGATGGCCACGGATGAAGAAGTCCTCATTTTATTGCTATTTCTCTTATAGTGCGCAGCCTCTCTCGTTCTCTCTACTTGCATGAAATATCAGAAGAAGGCCTCAGGGAGGAAGTGCTGTCAAAAATATTCCTTTATAGCTTGTTTGCTGTTTGTTGTTGTCTGTGGGTGTGTCTAGTGAAAAAAAGGACCAGGGGTGACATGATAGCAGCGTTCCAATATTTGAGGGGTTGCCCCAAAGAAGAGGGAGTCAAGCTATTCGCCAAAGCGCCTAAAGGTAGCACAAGAAACAACGGATGGAAACTAATCAAGGAGAGAAGCAACTTAGAACTAAGGAGAAATTTCCTGGCAGCGAGAACAATCAATCAACCAATCACTTGCCTCCAGAAGTCTCTGGAGATTCTCAGTCATCCAGGCCACGGTTGTCCCAAAGGTGCTTTTTTCAAGAGGCAACTGGGCTTTCTGGTATTTCTTTGAAGACATTTTGCTTCTCATCCAAGCTCTGAAGAAACTTCTTGGATGAGAAGCAAAAGGTCTTCAAAGAAAAAAAACACAGAAAGTCCAGTTGCCTCTTGAAAAAAGCACCTTTGGGACTTGCCTCCAGAAGTTGTGAATGCCGCAACACTGGACGTTTTTAAGAAGAGATTGGACAACCATTTGTCTGAAATGGCATAGGGTCTCCTGCTTGAGCAGGGGGTTTGGACTAGAAGGGGGCTCTTCAACCTTGGCCATTTAAAGACTTGTGGACTTCAACTCCCATAATTCCTCAGCTGGCTGGGGAATTCTGGGAGTTGAAGTCCACAAGTCCAAAGATTGGAGATCTTTAGATTAGAAGACCTCCAAGGTCCTTTTCCAACATGGATGACCAACAGAATAATTTCCTTAGCCACTGACTTAGCCATCTGTATATGTTTTTCAATCTTGGCAACCCTAAGATTTGTGGGCTTCAATTCCCAGAATTCCCTAGTCACTATGTGTGGACTTAAACTCCCAGAATTCTGGCTAAGGAATTTTGGGAGTTGAAGTCTACAAGTCCAAAGATTGGAGATCTTTGGAGTAGAAGACCTCTAAGGTCCTTTCCAACTGTCTTATTCTTTTAAACTGGTAGCTTGCAAATTCGCAGGGTAGCTGGGCTTGTGCTTTTAATGAAGTTTCACCTCCACTTTTATAGCCCTTCCTCCTCCTCCTCCTCCTCCTCCTCCTCCTCCTCCTCCTCCTCCTCCTCCTCCTCCTCCTCCTCCTCCTCCTCTCCGCTCTGCCTCACTGAGCACTGGCCTTTCATAGCTGGGAGAAAGCACTTATGGGGGCAAGCGCCCGTTGAACATTTATAATGCTATCCTTGACCTGAGCCGCTTGTACGGTTGACTGGTGGGTTCAACTGACTTCAAAGGAGCCAGAGATCTAAGGTAGAAAGTGTGGGAAACGTGGGGAGGGAAGGAACCTGGAATGGCATTCACACTTCCGGTCTGGCAGTTTGATCTTTACTTTTGGAAGGTGGTGTAGGAAGTAAGTTAAAAGAAAGGCTCTCAAGCAATGGGCAACTTAATCAGTTCCAGAGAAAACATGAATACAGTTGAATAATGAGGAAGATAAAATGCAATGGCCGCTTAACAGAGGATGTCAAGAAAAGCTCCCTTAAGTGAGGGGGATCTTGGAATCCTAATGGACAATCGCTTAAATATGAGCCAGCTGTGTGCAGCAGCTGCCCAAAAAGCCAACACAGTTCTAGGCTGCATCAACAGAGGGATAGAATCAAGATCACGTGAAGTGTTAATACCACTTTATAATGCCTTGGTAAGGCAACACTTGGAATACGGCATCCAGTTTTGGTCGCCATGATGTAAAAAAGATGTGGAGCAGGGGTAAAATTCAGCAGGTTCCGACAGGTTCTGGAGAACCAGTAGCGGAAATTTTGAGTACTTCGGAGAACTGGCAAATACACCTCTGGCTGGTGCCAGAATGGGGTGGGAATGGGGATTTTGCAATATCCTTCCCCCAGGAGTTGGGAGGGAATGGGGATTTTGCAGTATCCTTCTCCTGCCACGCCCACCAAGCCATGGCCACAGAACCAGTAGTGAAAAAAAATAAATTTCACCACTGATGTGGAGACCCTAGAAAGAGTGCAGAGAAGAGCAACAAAGATGTTGAGGGGACTGGAGGCTAAAACATATGAAGAACGGTTGCAGGAACTGGGTATGTCTAGTCTAATGAAAAGAAGGACTAGAAGAGACATGATAACAGTCTTCCAATATCTCAGAGGTTGCCACAAAGAAGAGGGAGTCAAACTATTCTCCAAGGCACCTGAGGGTAGAACAAGAAGCAATGGGTGGAAACTCATCAAGGAGAGAAGCAACTTAAAACTGAGGAGAAACTTCCTGACAGTGAGAACAATTAATCAGTGGAACAGAAGTTGCCTCCAGAAGTTGTGAATGCCCCAACACTGGAAGTTTTTAAGGGTTTCCTGCCTAAGCAGGAGGTTGGACTAGAAGACCTCCAACTCCGTTATTCTATTCTATTCTAAATCCTCTAACTGGGCTTCTCCCTTTCTCTCCTCCTTCCTCTTCTTTTATATGTACAAGTAGTCCTCGACTTACGACCACAAATTAGGACCAGAATTGCCGTTGCTAAGGAAAAAGGAACAACTTCTCGTTTTTATTAGGAAAATGAATGGAAGCCAATTTGGCCTTGTGGTTAAAGCACCAGGCTTAGAAAGCAGGAGATGGTGATTTCATGTCTTTAGGCATGAAAGTTGGCTGGATGACTTTGAGCTCATCACCAGGAGACTAGGAATTCTAGTTTCTGCCTTAGGCTGGGTGACTCCATCTCTCTCGGCTCAGTCCACCTCACAGAGCTGTTGTGGGGGAGGATGAAGGAGTGTTGTGTGTTTTCGCCACCTTATTTATAAAAATAATGAAGGTGAGAAAGAAAGAAAGAAAGAAAGAAAGAAAGAAAGAAAGAAAGAAAGAAAGAAAGAAAGAAAGAAAGAAAGAATGTTAGAGAAATACTGCATGTCTCCACTCAAAGGGGACACAGCTAAAGCAATCTGTTCCTTTTGGGTCTCCTTTCTAGCCTCTTACTGGACACAAAGTAGGAACCTAAGAGTAAATCAGAAATTAGAGAGAGGGGAGGAAGGGAGGGAGGGAGGGGGAGGAAGAGGAGAAAGAAGGAAGGAAGGAAGGAAGGAAGGAAGGAAGGAAGGAAGGAAGGAAGGAAGGAAGGAAGGAAGGAAGGAAGGAGATGGAGTAAGGAAGGGAGTAAGGAGTAAGGGGAGAGGAAAGGAAAGGAAATGAAAAGATTGAAAGGAAGGGAAGGGAAGGAAAAGAAGGAAAGGAAAGTAGGAAAGAGAAGGAAAGAGAAGGAAAGGGAAAAAAGGAAAAGAAGGAAAGAGAAGGAAAGGAGAGGAAAAGAAAGGAAAATCAGGAGTCCAGGGGAGCCTCTGTGACCAACCCATTTTATCAAAAGGCATAAACTTTCACCTTAAATGAGCAGCAGCGGCCGAAAGACGCTGCCTTTCCATGAATTTGAAAAGCAGGCTCTGCAGCCCGGCAGCCTTACCCATGGCTGACCTCTGCCTGAAAGAACCATCGAGGCAGCCCTTCCGGCCGAGAGGCCCTTTCTTCCTCCTCCTCCCCCCCCCAAAGTGTGCTGCCTCGCAACCAGCCGATTGCAGAACTGTTGGAAAGAAACGTCCTTCTGGGTTCGGCTCCAAGTGGGGGAAAAGACGCTGGAAACATGGAGGCTGCTTGGAGAGACGGTTTAATGGTGGACAGGATCACACGGCTTGAGCTCCTGAACAGGAAAGGGGGATCACATAATTCCAGATGTTGGGTGAAGAAGAGACCGAGATGCGGAAAGTCCCTGGTTTTATGCCCTCTCTGGCCTTTGATCTTGAGCTTGTGTTCTGATTGGTTGTCGGACTCCCATGGGGCCATGCAGGGGCAACTCTCTAGGCTGTGCTTTGAGTCCAAGTTTGGTTGAGGATTACCTCTTCCCAGGTGCCCTGTGGTGAGATGGGTAAAGGGCCAATACTATCATGCCTTAATCCCATCACCCTGGAGCTGAAGGAGGGGATCTTTGTTATGTAGAATAGACTGGCTCAAGCATTTTAATGGCCTATTGACAAAGGTGTGGGCTATTAAGAATGAGTCTGTTTCCTGCCTAAAAACATGCTTCTCCATTTCTTATCCAGGGAAATGTAATATTCTGCCTTTTCAATATTTCGTAGGATATTTCATTTTTCTAGGAGAGGGGTGGGTTTTAGCTTCCTACAAGGGGAAAATTGAATGGTGTCCCGGCCTGCAGCCATCTTTTATTTTGGGTCTTTGGCCTGCCACACTTTCTATTATTCTACTATGCATTTTCTATTGTGGGAAAATGGGATGGGGGGGATTGTACGGAGTTCGATGATATGTAGCCATAACAAAATTCCTTTCCAGAAAGCCAAGGTCATCCTTTGTCTTTCCACCTCTGCACCTGACCAGAACTGGATGGGTGGAAGCTGCCAGCATGGCCGTGGATGAGTGGACCAGGTGATGGACTGGTGGGTGTGGGGGCAAGATCTTGAACTTTCAACTGGGTGGAGAGAACCGGGAAGCTTTCAGATTTGGGTTTTCCCAGATGTGCCAACATGGCTCTCTTCATAAATTGGAACTTTGAGCAAGACTTTGCCTCGGACTCTGATTTCATTTTGGACGCTATTTGGAACCCTGACAAATGGCTTGTCCATCCTCGGAGTACTTAAATGCAATCGTTGATCTAATCGTGGGCCGTTTCCCCCCCCCCCGCCGCCCTGCATCCCTCCCAGCCGGGAGCGCTGGCCTTTTCTTCTCTCCATTGTGGCCCCAGCCGGTCTTTCAAGAAAGCGACAATCGATAAAAGCTCTTGCAGCTTTCAATCTCTTTCCCACTAGCACCAGCACCAAGGTGGTGTTTTTGGGGGGCAGAGGGCAGAGGAGTAAGAGGGGGAGGGCAGGAGGCGAGAGGGGCTGTCATTCAGAGCCGGTAGTAGCGACCAATCCCCGGCACGCGGCAGAGCCAGAATCGATCCGCCGGTCCGATGCGCCGGAGGACAAAGAGAAGCCATTTATCTGTCTGGCCTCCTCAACTGGCCCGAGACAAAAGCCCTCGCCAGCCACCCCTGAAAAGCAGGGTCTTGGGGTGGGGGTGGGGATTATGGAAGAGGTCAAGTTCGGAGGTCACAGATCAAGCAGGTTGTCCGGAGTGAGGAGAGAAACAGCTGCTTCTGATTAGCAATATCCACCACCACCCTGGGAAGGGAAGGGTGCAGGTGTAGGTGTGCATGGCTGAGTCGAGATGGCCAATCCGTAGAAAACTCTCATACGTTTTCAGTGACTTCCTTAGGTATACAGAATGCAGGATAATAGCATTAGAAGGGAGTTTTAGAGGTCTTCTAGTCCAACCCCCTGCTCAAGTGCCTTGCTAAGGCCACTTGGTAATGCCTTGGTAAGGCCACACTTGGAATATAGCATCCAGTTTTGGTCACCACGATGTAGAAAAGATGTGGAGACTCTAGAAAGAGTGCAGAGAAGAGCAACAAGGAGGATTAGGGGACTGGAGACCAAAACATATGAAGAACGGTTGCAGGAACTAAGTAGGTCTGGTTTAATCGAAAGAAGGACTAGGGGAGACATGATTGCAGTCTTCCAATATCTCAGCCACAAAGAAGAGGGAGTCAAACTATTCTCCAAGGCGCCTGAGGGTAGAACAAGAAGCAATGGGTGGAAACTAATCAAGGAGAGAAGGAACTTAGAACTAAGGAGAAATTTCCTGACAGTGAGAACAATTAATCAGTGGAACAGAAGTTGCCTCCAGAAGTTGTGAATGCCCCAACACTGGAAGTCTTTAAGAAGATGTTGGATAGCCATTTGTCTGAAATGGTATAGGGATTCCTGGTTGTAAACCAAGGATGGTTCGAATCCCTAGCACCGCGCAACGGAGTGAGCTCCCGTTACTTTTCCCAGCTTCTGCCAACCTAGCGGTTCGAAAGCACGTAAAAATGCAAGTAGAAAAATAGGGACCGCCTTTGGTGGGAAGGGAACAGCGTTCTGTGTGCCTTCGGTGTTTAGTCATGCTGACCACATGACCACGGAGAGCGCTGACTCTTTGGCTTAGAAACAGAGATGAGCACTGCCCCTTAGAGTTGGGCATGAGTAGCACATATGCGCGAGGGGAACCTTCACCTTTACCTAAGCCAAGGACTATCTGCACTACCTCTTGGTGCAATACCATTAGAAGTGAAGGTTCTCCACCCTTTGAATTGTTGTCCTCTCTCTGTCAAGTATCTAAGCTTACAATCTCCTTTCACATCCAACTGTAACAAGAAAAGTTTCTGGAGTCAAGGAAAAAGCCTCTTGAAAGCCTAAACAGTGATGCTCGGACCATTAGCAGCCTCATCATTTCCTTCACTCAAAAGGCATCCCAGCCTTCACGCCGACTGCCAACTTCTGCACTAACTTAGCTGCCATCAGTGATACGGAATACATTCAAAAGTTGGCTTGGGGAAATTACCCCATCAGAAGCCAACTTGTCCTGTCCATCACCCCGGCCTGGATTGGCATAGTCCATGACAGGAGAGTGACAGAGACAGGTTGGAGTGGTTTCTTTTTCCTCCCCCCACTTTTTTTTAAAGAGAGAGCATGAGAGAGAGAGAGAGAGAGAGAGAGAGAGAGAGGGAGAGAGAGGAAGGAAAAGAAAGAAAAGATAAAGGAAGAGAGGAAGAGAGGAATGAAAGAAGGAGGGGGGAGGAAAGAAAAAAGATAAAGGAAGAAAGAGAGAGAGAGGAAAGAAAGGAGGGAGGGAGGAAAGAAAGAAAGGAAAAGGAAGGAAGGAAAGAAAAAAGAACAAGAAGAAAATGAAGAGAAAGAAAGAAGGAAAGAAAGAAAGAAAGAAAGAGAAAGAAAGAAAGAAAGAAAGAAAGAAAGAAAGAAAGAAAAAGAAAGAAAGAAAAGGGGAAGGAAGGAAAGAAAAGGAGGAAGGGAAGAAAGAAAGAAAAAGGAAGGAAGAAAGAAAGAGCAGAAAGAAATGAGGGAGAAAAGAAGGAAAGAAAGAAAGAAAAGAAAAGGAAGGAAAGAAAGAAGAAAAGAGAAAGAGAGAAGGAAGAAGGAAAAAAGAGAAAGAAAGAAAAAGAAAGAAAGATAAAAGGAAGATGAAAGGAAGGAGGAAGGAAGGAAAGAAAGAAAGATGGAGGAAGGAGGAAGGGAAGAAGGTAGGTCAGAAGGAAGGAAAGAAAAGAGAAAGAAAGAAAGAAAGAAAGAAAGAAAGAAAGAAAGAAAGAAAGAGAAAGAATGGAGAAAAGAAGGGAAGAAGGAAAGAACGGAAGAGAAAGAGAGAGAAAGAAGAAAGGAAAGGAAGAAAGAAAGAAAGAAAGAAAGAAAGAAAGAAAGAAAGAAAGAAAGAAAGAAAGAAAGAAAAGGTGAGCAGACAAGAGCTGGAAGAAACTTTCCATCCAGCATCCCTTGGGCTAGGCCCTATCAGTCAATCTTAAGGCTAATTCATGTCAGTGCTTGTTCCCTATCTCTCCCAGTCTCCAGCGGAAGGCTGATAAAATTGAAGTGAAAATGAAGTCGGAGGCACAGGAGGATAGAGGCAACAATAGCCTATCGAAATGGATTTCTGGGCCTAATACACTGTACGGAGCACCGGGGTCTTCGACGACCTTGCCAACGTCCTTGGGAACAGAAGGGAGGGAGGGGGAAAGAGAGAGAGAGAGAGAAAAAAAGAAGCATTTGATTTTATAAAAAGACATTTAAGTAAAACACTCAATTTATTATGCTGGGCCCTGAACGAGAGCCGTCTAGTTGAGATTTGTTTTGTGTCGGCTGTTTTGCGTCTGAGTACATATGTTTGAGGGGAAAGCGATCCGTCTTCTATGCAAAACGAAAGCTTGTTGGAATTGGAATTGATTGGCGGCCGCGTTAGATTGCGTGGGGATTTGGCACTCATGCACGGTGCAGTTAAAGGCAGGGACAGGATATTTGAGCAGGGACAGGATATTTTGGGGGTCAAGACTCCGAGTTTGACTACTGTACGCCGATATTTTTTATCGTCCTGATTTTTTTTTCCTTTCCAAAAATGAAATTTTGGCAACATTACAGGACTGAAGGGTCCTTGGTGCTTTCTGAGCTTGGGTATTTTCTTGCAGACGTTTCGTAACCCAACTAGGGAACATCATCAGTGCTAGAAGGCTTTGCTCTCTGTTTACGCACTAGTGGCTTGCCCTGTCAGTGTTAGTGGGCAGTGTTCTTGGTGGTTCCTTGATTAGACTGCTGTTTGTTTGTCTGGGTTTGAAGTTCCTTGATTGGGGCATTGTTTATTGCTTGATGGCTAGTCTAGTATTAATCTTGGTGTTAATCTCTGATTATCTGCTTGTTGGTTCCTGGTGAGCAGATTTTTGGTCTTTACAGAACATTACAGAATAACAGAATTGGAAGGGACCTTGGAGGTCTTCTAGTCTAATCTTCTGTTCAGATAGGAGACCCTATAACATTTCAGACAAATGGTTGTCCAATCTCTTCTTAAAAACCTCAAATGTTGGGGCATTCACAACTTCTGGAGGCAACTTCTGTTCCACTGATTAATTGTTCTGACTGTCAGGAAATTTCTCCTCAGTTCTAAGTTGCTTCTCTCCTTGATGAGTTTCCACCCATTGCTTCTTGTTCTGCCCTCAGGTGCCTTGGAGAATAGTTTGACTCCCTCTTCTTTGTGGCAACCCCTGAGATATTGGAAGACTGCTATCATGTCTCCCCTCGTCCTTCTTTTCATCAAACTAGACATACCCAGTTCCTGCAACTGTTCTTCATATGTTTTAGCCTCCACTCCCCTAATCATCTTTGTTGCTCTTCTTTGCACTCTTTCTAGAGTCTCCACATCTTTTCTACATCATGGTGACCAAAACTGGATGCAGTATTCCAAGTGTGGTCTCAGCAGTGCAATATAAAGCAGTACAGGTAGTCCTCAACTTATGACCCACAACTGAGCCCAAAATTTACAGTATGTTGCTAAGTGAGAAATTTGTTGAGCGAGTTTTGCCCCATCTTACGACTTTTCTCGCCGCCTTTGTTAAGTGAATCACTGCAGTTGTTAAATTAGCCACACGGTTGTTAAGTGAATCTGGTTTCCCCATTGACCTTGCTTGTCAGAAGGTCGCAAAATGGGATCACGTGACCCCCGGGGATGCTGCAATTGTCATAAATGTGAGTCAGTTGTCAAGCATCCGAATATAAATCCCGAGACCTTGGGGATGGTGTAATGGGCATAACTGTGAAAAATGATCACAAGTCACTTTTTTTCGGTGCCGTTGTAACTTCAGATGGTCCCTAAGGGAACTGTTGTAAGTCGAGGACTACCTGTACTATGACTTCAGGTGATGTTGAAACTATCTCTCTGTTGATCCATCCTAGGAATGCATCTGTTGGGTTTTCCACCAATTGTCCCAGCAAATCCCTTTCCTCTACATTTCCTTTTGTTGGGACGCTTACGATCTTACTCTATTTGACTTGCCCATTTTTCAGTGCCTTATACATTTTTCCTTTATCCTCAATTCACACTCTAAACGGCTTACACCATATTTTCATTGTAATGGAAATAATCGGTGCATGTATAATCAATAAATATAGATGTTATGGTAATCTTGATCAATGAACAACTGTGACTAAAAGAATTAGAGTAAGCCAAATCACTATACATACAGTCAAAGAGATGTATAGATTCTTCCCTCGTATGGTACAGTATTTCTGCAATTTAATTCTCTTGATTGCTGTCCTATCTTCTGTCGCCGTAAAGTGTTTGAAATACTTTGGACCATCCTGGTATTGTCACACGGGATAGAAAATCCTGTGTTAGAAACTGTGTAAATCTATGAAGTATTGAAATATTCAAGTTACTGTTATATTGTTTCCATTCTATTTTGTATCCCATTTCTA